>NC_092875.1:310347121-310423711 GCF_028372415.1 Notamacropus eugenii | reverse complement strand
TTACCATAACCCTAAATCTAAATCTAACCCTACCCGTAACCCTAAACATAACCCTACACCTAATCCTAACCCAAATCGATTCTAACCCTAACCCTAACCCTAAAACTAACCCTGAACTCTAACCCTAACCCTAACCCAAACCCTCACAGTAACCCTAACACTAACTCCAACCCTAACCTTACTCCTAACTTTAACCCTAACCCTAACCCTAAATGCATTCGATTCTAACGGTAACCCTAACCCTAACCCTAAAGGCACGCTAACACTAGCCCAAACCATAACCCTAACCCTGACCCTAACCGAAACCTCACCGTAACCCTAACCCTAACACTAAACCTAACCCTAACCCTAACCCTAAATATAACCCTCAATTCTAACCCTAAACTTAACAGTACATGCATTCGATTCTAACCCTAACCCTAATCCTAACCCTAACCCTAAAACTAACCCTGAACCCTAACCATAACCCTAACCCAAACCCTCAGAGTAACCCTAACACTAACACTAACCCTAACCTTACTCCTAACTTTAACCCTAACCCTAACCCTACATGCACTCGATTCTAACCGTAACCTAACCCAATCCTAAAGGCACGCTAACACTAGTCCAAACCATAACCCTGACCCTAACCCTAAAGGAAACCCTAACCGTAACCCTAACCCTAACACTAAACCTAACCCTAACCCTAACCCTAAATATAACCCTCAACTTAACAGTACATGCACTCGATTCTAACCCTAACCCTAAGCTAACACTTACCCTTATCTTAATGTTGACGGTTAAACTTAACCCTAACCCTAAATGCACTCGATTCTAACCTTAACCCTAAACCCCTAAATACACTCTAAGAATAACCCAAATCCTAACGCTAACACAAAGCATAACCCTAACCCTAAACCCTAACCCTAACCCTAATCATAACTGTGACCCTAACCCTAACCCTAAACCTAACCATAACCTTAACCCTCACGATAACCCTTACCCTAACCCTAAATGCACTCCCTTCTAACACTAACACTAATCCTGACCCTAAATGCACTCTAACTCTAACCCTAAACCTAACCTTAAACCTAACTCTAACCATAACCCTAATCCTAACCCTAACCTGAAACCTAAATTTAGCCCTAATCCTAACCCTAACCCTAACCCTAACTTTAACCCTAACCCTAACCCTAACCCTAACCCTAAATCCTAACCCCAAATCGATTCTAACCCTAACCCTAACCCTAACCCTAAAACTAACCCTGAACTCAAACCCTAACCCCAACCCAAACCATCACAGTAACCCTAACACTAACTCTAACCCTAACCCTACTCTTAACTTTAACCCTAACGCTAACCCTAAATGCACTCGATTCTAACCGTAACCGTAACCCTAACCCTAAAGGCACGCTAACACTAGCCCAAACCATAACCCTAACCCTAACCCTAACTGAAACCCTAACCGTAACCCTAACCCTAACACTAAACCTAACCCTAAATATAACCCTCAATTCTAACCCTAAACTTAACAGTATATGCACTAGATTCTAACCCTAACCCTAACCCTAACCCTAAAACTAACCCTGAACCCTAACCCTAACCCTGACCCAAACCCTCACAGTAACCCTAACACTAACTCTGACCCTAACCTTACTCCTAACTTTAACCCTAACCCTAACCCTAAATGCAATCGATTCTAACCGTAACCATAACCCTAACTCTAAAGGTGTGCTAACACTAGCCCAAACCATAACCCTAACCCTAACCCTAACTGACACCCTAACCGTAAACCTAACCCTAACACTAAACCTAACCCTAACCCTAAACCTAAATATAACCCTCAATTCTAACCCTAAACTAAACAGTACATGCACTCGATTCTAACCGTAACCCTAACCCTAACCCTAACCCTAAAACTAACCCTGAACTCTAACCCTAACCCCAACCCAAACCCTCACAGTAACCTTAACACTAACTCTAACCCTAACCTTACTACTAACTTTAACCCTAACCCTAACCCTACATGCACTCGATTCTAACCGTAACCCTAACCCAACCCTAAAGGCACGCTAACACTAGTCCAAACCATAACCCTAACCCTAACCCTAACGGAAACCCTAACCATAACCCTAACCCTAACACTAAACCTAACCCTAACCCTAACCCTAAATATAACCCTCAACTTAACAGTACATGCACTCGATTCTAACCCTAACCCTAAAGCTAACACTTACCCTTATCTTAATGTTGACGGTAAACTTAACTCTAACCCTAAATGCACTCGATTCTAACCCTAACCCTAAACCGAACCCTAAATACACTCTAAGAATAACCCAAATCCTAACCCTAACACAAAGCATAACCCTAACCATAAACCCTAACCCTAACCCTAATCATAACTGTGACCCTAACCCTAACCCTAAAGCTAACCATAACCTTAACCCTAACGATAACCCTTAACCTAACCCTAAATGCACTCCCTTCTAACCCTAACACTAATCCTGACCTTAAATGCACTCTAACTCTAACCCTAAACCTAACCTTAAACCTAACTCTAACCATAACCCTAATCCTAACCCTGACCTGAAACCTAAATTTAGCCCTAATCCTAACCCTAACCCTAACCCTAACCCTAACTTTAACCCTAACCCTAACCCTAACCCTAATCTTAAATCCTAACACCAAATCGATTCTAACCCTAACCCTAACCCTAAAACTAACCCTGAATTCTAACCATAACCCCAACCCAAACCATCACAGTAACCCTAACACTAACTCTAACCCTAACCCTACTCTTAACTTTAACCCTAACGCTAACCCTAAATGCACTCGATTCTAACCGTAACCCTAACCCTAACCCTAAAGGCACGCTAACACTAGCCCAAACCATAACCCTAACCCTAACCCTAACTGAAACTCTAACCGTAACCCTAACCCTAACACTAAACCTAACCCTAAAAATATAACCATCAATTCTAACCCTAAACTTAACAGTATATGCACTGGATTCTAACCCTAACCCTAACCCTAACCCTAAAACTAACCCTGAACCCTAACCCTAACCCTGACCCAAACCCTCACAGTAACCCTAACACTAACTCTGACCCTAACCTTACTCCTAGCTTTAACCCTAACCCTAACCCTAAATGCACTCGATTCTAACCGTAACCGTAACCCTAACCCTAAAGGTGCGCTAACACTAGCCCAAACCATAACCCTAACCCTAACCCTAACTGACACCCTAACCGTAACCCTAACCCTAACACTAAACCTAACCCTAACTCTAACCCTAAATATAACCCTCAATTCTAACCCTAAACTTAACAGTACATGCACTCGATTCTAACCCTAACCCTAAAGCTAACACTAACCCTTATCTTAATGTTGATGCTAAACTTAACCCTAACCCTAAATGCACTCCATTCTAACCCTAACCCTAAACCGAACCCTAAATGCACTCTAAGACTAACCCAAATCCTAACCCTAACCCAAAGCATAACCCTCACCCTAAACACTATCCCTCACCCTAATCCTAACTGTGACCCTAACCCTAACCCTAAACCTAACCATAACCTTAACCCTAACGATAACCCTTACCCTAACCCTAAATGCACTCCCTTCTAACCCTAACACTAATCCTGACCCTAAATGCACTCTAACTTTAACCCTAAACCTCACCTTAAACCCAACTCTAACCATAACCCTAATCCTAACCCTAACCTGAAACCTAAATCTAACCCTAATCCTAACCCTAACCCTAAACCTAACCCTGAACCCTAACGCTAACCCTAACCCAAACCCTCACCGTAACCCTAACCCTAACTCTAACCCTAACCCTAACCCTAACTCTACCCCTAACTTTAACCCTAACCCTAACCCTAAATGCAATCGATTCTAACTGTAACCCTAACCTTAACCTTAAAGGAACTCTAACACTAGCCGAAACCCTAAACCTGACCCTAACCGTAATACTAACCCTAAACCCTAACCCTAACCCAAACCCTATCTGTAACCCTAATCCTAAATTTAACCTTAACCCTAACCCGAAACCAAACCCTAAACCTAACTCTACCCCTTACTGTAACACTAACCCTAACACTACCCCTAAATGCACTCTTACCCTAACCCTAAACCTAAACGTCAACCTAACCCAAACCGTAACCCTAAACCCTAACCCCGACATGCAATCGATTCTAACTCTCACCCTAAACCTACCCTTAAATGCACTCTAAACCTAACCCTAACCCTAACCCTAAACCCTAACCCTAACAATAAACCAAACCCTGACCATAACCCTAACCCTAACCCTAAACTTATACCAAACCCTAACCCTAACCCTAACCCTAAATGCAGTATGAACCTAACCCTAACCTTACCCCGACCCTAAACTTAACCCTAAACCTAACGCTAACCCTAACGCTAACCCTAACCCTAACCCTAAACCCTAACACTAACCGAAACCCTAACCCTAAACACTTACCCATACCCTGAATGCACTCGATTCTAACCCTAACCCTAAACCTACCCTTAAATGCACTCTAACCCTAACTCTAACGCTAATCCAAACCCTAACCTTAACACTAACCCTCTACCTAACTGTAACCCTAATCCTAACCCTACCCCTAACCGTAACCTAAACCCTGATGATAATCATAAACCTAATACTAAATGCGCTCGATTGTAACCCTAAATCTAACCCTCGATTATAATGCTAACTGTAACCCTTACCATAACCCTAAACCTAAATCTAACCCTACCCGTAACCCTAAACATAACCCTACACCTAATCCTAACCCCAAATCGATTCTAACCCTAACCCTAACCCTAACCCTAAAACTAACCCTGAACTCTAACCCTAACCCTAACCCAAACCCTCACAGTTACCCTAAAACTAACTCCAACCCTAACCTTACTCCTAACTTTAACCCTAACCCTAACTCTAAATGCATTCGATTCTAACGGTAACCCTAACCCTAAACCTAAAGGCACGCTAACACTAGCCCAAACCATAACCCTAACCCTGACCCTAATCGAAACCCTCACCGTAACCCTAACCCTAACACTAAACCTAACCCTAACCCTAAGCCTAAATATAACCCTCAATTCTAACCCTAAACTTAACAGTACATGCATTCGATTCTAACCCTAACCTTAATCCTAACCCGAACCCTAAAACTAACCCTGAACTCTAACCCTAACCCTAACCCAAACCCTCACAGTAACCCTAACACTAACTCTAACCCTAACCTTACTCCTAACTTTAACCCTAACCCTAACCCTACATGCACTCGATTCTAACCGTAACCCTAACCCAACCCTAAAGGCACGCTAACACTAGCCCAAACCCTAACCCTAACCCTAACCCTAACCGAAACCCTAACCGTAACCCTAACCCCAACACTAAACCGAACCCTAACCCTAACCGTAAATATAACCCTCAATTCTAACCCTAAATTTAAGAGTACATGCACTCGATTCTAACCCTAACCCTAACCCTAACCCTAAAACTAACCCTGAACCCTAACCCTAACCCTGACCCAAACCCTCACAGTAACCCTAACACTAACTCTGACCCTAACCTTACTCCTAACTTTAACCCTAACCCTAACCCTAATTGCACTCGATTCTAACCGTAACCCTAACCCTAACCCTAAAGGCACGCTAACACTAGCCCAAACCATAACCCTAACCCTAACCCTAACTGAAACCCTAACCGTAACCCTAACCCTAACACTAAACCTAACCCTAAATATAACCCTCAATTCTAACCCAAAACTTAACAGTACATGCACTCGATTATAACCCTAACCCTAACCCTAACCCTAACCCTAAAACTAACCCTGAACTCTAACCCTAACCCCAACCCAAACCCTCACAGTAACCTTAACACTAACTCTAACCCTAACCTTTCTCCTAACTTTACCCCTAACCCTAACCCTAAATGCACTCGATTCTAACCGTAACCCTAACCCTAACCCTAAAGGCACGCTAACACTAGCCCAAACCATAACCCTCACCCTAACCCTAACTGAAACCCTAACCGTAACCCTAACCCTAACACTAAACCTAACCCTAACCCTAACCCTAAATATAACCCTCAATTCTAACCCTAAACTTAACAGTACATGCACTCGATTCTAACCCTAACCCTAAAGCTAACACTAACCCTTATCTTAATGTTGACGCTAAACTTAACCCTAACCCTAAATGCACTCGATTCTAACCCTAACCCTAAACCGAACCCTAAATGCACTCTAAGACTAACCCAAATATTAACCGTAACCCAAAGCATAACCCTCACCCTAAACACTAACCCTAACCCTAATCCTAACTGTGACCCTAACCCTAACCCTAAACCTAACCATAACCTTAACCCTAACGATAACCCTTACCCTAACCCTAAATGCACTCCCTTCTAACCCTAACACTAATCCTGACCGTAAATGCACTCTAACTTTAACCTTAAACCTCACCTTAAACCCAACTCTAACCATAACCCTAATCCTAACCCTAACCTGAAACCTAAATCTAACCCTAATCCTAAGCCTAACCCTAAACCTAACCCTGAACCCTAACGCTAACCCTAACCCAAACCCTCACCGTAACCCTAACCCTAACTCTAACCCTAACCCTAACCCTAACTCTACCCCTAACTTTAACCCTAACCCTAACCCTAAATGCAATCGATTCTAACTGTAACCCTAACCTTAACCTTAAAGGCACTCTAACACTAGCCGAAGCCCTAACCCTGACCCTAACCGTAATCCTAACCCTAAACCCTAACCCTAACCCAAACCCTATCTGTAACCCTAATCCTAAATTTCACCTTAACCCTAACCCTAAACCCGAACCCTAACCCTAAACCAAACCCTAAACCTAACCCTAACCCTTACTGTAACACTAACCCTAACACTTCCCCTAAAGGCACTCTTACCCTAACCCTAAACCTAAACCTCACCCTAACACAGACCGTAACCGTAAACCCTAAGCCCGACATGCACTCGATTCTAACTCTAACCCTAAACCTACCCTTAAATGCACTCTAACCCTAACCCTAACACTAACACAAAACCTAAACCTAAACCCTAACCCTAACACTAAAGCAAACCCTGACCGTAACCCTAACCCTAACCCTAACCCTATACCAAACCCTAACCCTGACCCTAACCCCAAATGCACTATGAACCTAACCCTAACCTTACCCTAACCCTAAACTTAACCCTAAACCTAAACCTAACCCTAACACTAAACCTAGCCCTAACCCTAACCCTAAATATAACCCTCAATTCTAACCCTAAACTTAACAGTACATGCACTCGATTCTAACCCTAACCCTAAAGCTAACACTAACCCTTATCTTAATGTTGACGCTAAACTTAACCCTAACCCTAAATGCACTCGATTCTAACCCTAACCCTAAACCGAACCCTAAATGCACTCTAAGACTAACTCAAATCCTAACCCTAACCCAAAGCATAACCCTCACCCTAAACACTAACCCTAACCCTAATCCTAACTGTGACCCTAACCCTAACCCTAAACCTAACCATAACCTTAACCCTAACGATAACCCTTACCCTAACCCTAAATGCACTCCCTTCTAACCCTAACACTAAGCCTGACCCTAAATGCACTCTAACTCTAACCCTAAACCTAACCTTAAACCTAAATCTAACCATAACCCTAATCCTAACCTTAACCTGAAACCTAAATCTAACCCCAATCCTAACCATAACCCTAAACCTAACCCTGAACCCTAACGCTAACCCTAACCCAAACCCTCACCGTAACCCTAACCCTAACTCTAAACCTAACCCTAACCCTAACTCTACCCCTAACTTTAACCCTAACCCAAACCCTAAATGCAATCCATTCTTACTGTAACCTTAACCTTAACCTTAAAGGCACTCTAACACTAGCCGAAACCCTAACCCTGACCCTAACCGTAATCCTAACCCTAAACGCTAACCCTAACCCAAACCCTAGCTGTAAACCTAATCCTAAATTTAACCTTAACCCTAACCCTAAACCCGAACCCTAACCCTAAACAAAAACCTAAACCTAACCCTAACCCTTACTGTAACACTAACCCTAACACTACCCCTAAATGCACTCTTACCCTAACCCTAAACCTAAACCTCACCCTAACCCAAACCGTAACCCTAAACCCTAACCCCGAAATGCATTCGATTCTAACTCTAACCCTAAACCTACCCTTAAATGCACTCTAACCCTAACCCTAACCCTAAACCTAAATCTAACCCTAAACCCTAACCCTAAGCCTAAACCAAACTCTGACCCTAACCCTAACCCTAACCCTAACCTTATACCAAACCCTAACCCTAACCCTAACCCTAAATGCACTATGAACCTAACCCTAACCTTACCCCAACCCTAAACTTAACCCTAAACCTAACCCTAACCCTAACGATAACCCTAACCCTAATGCTAAACCCTAACGCTAACACTATTCCAAACCCTAACCCTAAGCACTTACCCTTACCCTGAATGCACTCGATTCTAACCCTAACCCTAAACCTACCCTTAAATGCACTCTAACCCTAACTCTAACGTTAATCCAAATTCTAACCTTAACCCTAACCCTATCCCTAACTGTAACCCTAATCCTAACCCTACACCTCACCGTAACCTAAACCCTAATGATAATCCTAAACCTAATACTAAATGCGCTCGATTGTAAACCTAACCCTAACCCTCGATTATAATGCTAACTGTAACCCTTACCATAACCCTAAACCTAAATCTAACCCTACCCGTAACCCTAAACATAACCCTACACCTAATCCTAACCCCAAATCGATTCTAACCCTAACCCTAACCCTAACCCTAAAACTAACCCTGAACTCTAACCCTAACCCTAACCCAAACCCTCACAGTAACCCTAACACTAACTCTAACCCTAACCTTACTCCTAACTTTAACCCTACCCCTAACCCTAAATGCGCTGGATTCTCACCGTAACCCTATCCCTAACCCTAAAGGCACGCTAACACTAGCCCAAACCATAACCCTAACCCTGACCCTAACCGAAACCCTCACGGTAACCCTAACCCTAACACTAAACCTAACCCTAACCCTAACCCTAAATATAACCCTCAATTCTAACCCTAAACTTAACAGTACATGCACTCGATTCTAACCCTAACCCTAATCCTAACCCTAACCCTAAAACTAACCCTGAACCCTAACCCTAACCCTAACCCAAACCCTCACAGTAACCTTAACACTAACTCTAACCCTAACCTTACTCCTAACTTTAACCCTAACCCTAACCCTACATGCACTCGATTCTAACCGTAACCTAACCCAACCCTAAAGGCACGTTAACACTAGCCCACACCATAACCCTAACCCTAACCCTAACCGAAACCCTAACCGTAACCCTAACCCTGACACTAAGCCTAACCCTAACCCTAACCCTAAATATAACCCTCAATTCTAACCCTAAACTTAACAGTACATGCACTCGATTCTAACCCTAACCCTACTCCTAACCCCAAATGCACTCTAACTCTAACCCTAAACCTAACCTTAAACCTAACTCTAACCATAACCCTAATCCTAACCCTAACCTGAAACCTAAATTTAGCCCTAATCCTAACCCTAACCCTAACCCTAACCCTAACTTTAACCCTAACCCTAACCTTAACCCTAACCCTAACCCTAACCTTAACCCTAAATCCTAACCCCAAATCGCTTCTAACCCTAACCCTAACCCTAACCCTAAAACTAACCCTGAACTCTAACCCTAACCCCAACCCAAACCATCACAGTAACCCTAACACTCACTCTAACCCTAACCCTACTCTTAACTTTAACCCTAACGCTAACCCTAAATGCACTCGATTCTAACCGTAACCCTAACCCTACCCCTAAAGGCACGCTAACACTAGCCCAAACCATAACCCTAACCCTAACCCTAACTGAAACCCTAACAGTAACCCTAACCCTAACACTAAACCTAACCCTAAATATAACCCTGAATTCTAACCCTAAACTTAACAGTACATGCACTCGATTCTAACCCTAACCCTAAAGCTAACACTAACCCTTATCTTAATGTTGACGCTAAACTTAACCCTAACCCTAAATGCACTCGATTCTAACCCTAACCCTAAACCGAACCCTAAATGCACTCTAAGACTCACCCAAATCCTAACCGTAACCCAAAGCATAACCCTCACCCTAAACACTAACGCTAACCCTAATCCTAACTGTGACCCTAACTCTAACCCTAAACCTAACCATAACCTTAACCCTAACGATAACCCTTACCCTAACCCTAAATGCACTCTAACTTTAACCCTAAACCTCACCTTAAACCCAACTCTAACCATAACCCTAATCCTAACCCTAACCTGAAACCTAAATCTAACCCTAATCCTAACCCTAACCCTAAACCTAACCCTGAATCCTAACGCTAACCCAAACCCAAACCCTCACTGTAACCCTAACGTTAACTCTAACCCTAACCCTAACCCCAACTCTACCCCTAACTTTAACCCTAACCCTAACCCTAAATGCAATCGATTCTAACTGTAACCCTAACCTTAACCTTAAAGGAACTCTAACACTATCCGAAACCCTAAACCTGACCCTAACCGTAATAGTAACCCTAAACCCTAACCCTAACCCAAACCCTATCTGTAACCCTAATCCTAAATTTAACCTTAACCCTAACCCGAAACCCGAACCCTAACCGGAAACCAAACCGTAAACCTAACCCTAACCCTTACTGTCCCACTAACCCTAACACTACCCCTAAATGCACTCTTACCCTAACCCTAAACCTAAACGTCAACCTAACCCAAACCGTAACCCTAAACCCTAACCCCGACATGCAATCGATTCTAACTCGAACCCTAAACCTACCCTTAAATGCACTCTAAACCTAACCCTAACCCTAACCCTAAACCCTAAGCCTAACAATAAACCAAACCCTGACCATAACCCTACCCCTAACCCTAAACTTATACCAAACCCTAACCCTAACCCTAACCCTAAATGCACTATGAACCTAACCCTAACCTTACCTCAACCCTAAACTTAACCCTAAACCTAACCCTAACCCTAACGCTAACCCTAACCCTAACCCTAAATCCTAACGCTAACACTAACCGAAACCCTCACCCTAAACACTTACCCTTACCCTGAATGCACTCGATTCTAACCCTAATCCTAAACCTACCCTTAAATGCACACTAACCCTAAATCTAACGCTAATCCAAACCCTAACCTTAACACTAACCCTATCCCTAACTGTAACCCTAATCCTAACCCTACCCCTAACCGTAACCTAAACCTTAAGGATAATCCTAAACCTAATACTAAATGCGCTCGATTGTAACCCTAAATCTAACCCTCGATTATAATGCTAACTGTAACCCTTACCATAACCCTAAACCTAAATCGAACCCTACCCGTAACCCTAAACATAACCCTACACCTAATCCTAACCCCAAATCGATTCTAACCCTAAACCTAATCCTAACCCTAAATATAACCCTCAATTCTAACCCTAAACTTAACAGTACATGCATTCGATTCTAACCCTAACCCTAATCCTTACTCTAACCCTAAAACTAACCCTGAACCCTAACCCTAACCCTAACCCAAACCCTCACAGTAACCCTAACACTAACTCTAACCCTAACCTTACTTCTAACTTTAACCCTAACCCTAACCCTACATGCACTCGATTCTAACCGTAACCCTAACCCAACCCTAAAGGCACGCTAACAATAGCCCAAACCATAACCCTAACCCTAACCCTAACCGAAACCCTAACCGTAACCCTAACCCTAACACTAAACCTAACCCTAACCCTAACCCTAAATATAACCGTCAATTCTAACCCGAAACTTAACAGTACATGCACTCGATTCTAACCCTAACCCTAAAGCTAACACTTACCCTTATCTTAATGTTGACGGTAAACTTAACCCTAACCCTACATGCACTCGATTCTAACCCTAACCCTAAACCGAACCCTAAATACACTCTAAGAATAACCCAAATCCTAACCCTAACCCAAAGCATAACCCTAACCCTATACCCTAACCCTAACCCTAATCATAACTGTGACCCTAACCCTAACCTTAAACCTAACCATTACCTTAACCCTAACGATAACCCTTACCCTAACCCTAAATGCACTCCCTTCTAACCCTAACACTAATCCTGACCTTAAATGCACTCTAACTCTAACCCTAAACCTAACCTTAAACCTAACTCTAAGCATAACCCTAATACTAACCCTAACCTGAAACCTAAATTTAGCCCTAATCCTAACCCTAACCCTAACCCTAACCCTAACTTTAACCCTAACCCTAACCCTAACCCTAAATCCTAACCCCAAATCGATTCTAACCCTAACCCTAACCCTAACCCTAAAACTAACCCTGAACCCTAACCCTAACCCTGACCCAAACCCTCACAGTAACCCTAACACTAACTCTGACCCTAACCTTACTCCTAACTTTAACCCTAACCCTAACCCTAAATGCACTCGATTCTAACCGTAACCGTAACCCTAACCCTAAAGGTGCGCTAACACTAGCCCAAACCATAACCCTAACCCTAACCCTAACTGACACCCTAACGATAACCCTAACCCTAACACTAAACCTAACCCTAACCCTAACCCTAAATATAACCCTCAATTCTAACCCTCAACTTAACAGTACATGCACTGGATTCTAACCCTAACCCTAAAGCTAACACTAACCCTTATCTTAATGTTGATGCTAAACTTAACCCTAACCCTAAATGCACTCGAGTCTAACCCTAACCCTAAACCGAACCCTAAATGCACTCTAAGACTAACCCAAATCCTAACCGTAACCCAAAGCATAACCCTCACCCTAAACACTAACGCTAACCCTAATCCTAACTGTGACCCTAACCCTAACCCTAAACCTAACCATAACCTTAACCCTAACGATAACCCTTACCCTAACCCTAAATGCACTCCCTTCTAACCCTAACACTAATCCTGACCCTAAATGCACTCTAACTTTAACCCTAAACCTCACCTTAAACCCAACTCTAACCATAACCCTAATCCTAATCCTAACCTGAAACCTAAATCTAACCCTAATCCTAACCCTAACCCTAAACCTAACCCTGAACCCTAACGCTAACCCTAACCCAAACCCTCACCGTAACCCTAACCCTAACTCTAACCCTAACCGTAACCCTAACTCTACCCCTAACTTTAACCCTAACCCTAACCCTAAATGCAATCGATTCTAACTGTAACCCTAACCTTTACCTTAAAGGAACTCTAACACTAGCCGAAACCCTAAACCTGACCCTAACCGTAATACTAACCCTAAACCCTAACCCTAACCCAAACCCTATCTGTAACCCTAATCCTAAATTTCACCTTAACCCGAATCCTAAACCCGAACCCTAACCCTAAACCAAACCCTAAACCTAACCCTAACCCTTACTGTAACACTAACCCTAACACTTCCCCTAAAGGCACTCTTACCCTAACCCTAAACCTAAACCTCACCCTAACACAGACCGTAACCGTAAACCCTAAGCCCGACATGCACTCGATTCTAACTCTAACCCTAAACCTACCCTTAAATGCACTCTAACCCTAACCCTAACACTAACACAAAACCTAAACCTAAACCCTAACCCTAACACTAAAGCAAACCCTGACCGTAACCCTAACCCTAACCCTAACCCTATACCAAACCCTAACCCTGACCCTAACCCCAAATGCACTATGAACCTAACCCTAACCTTACCCTAACCCTAAACTTAACCCTAAACCTAAACCTAACTCTAACACTAAACCTAGCCCTAACCCTCACCCTAAATATAACCCTCAATTCTTACCCTAAACTTAACAGTACGTGCACTCAATTATAACCCTAACCCTAACCCTAACGCTAACCCTAAAACTAACCCTGAACCCTAACCCTAACCCTGACCCAAACCCTCACAGTAATCCTAACACTAACTCTGACCCTAACCTTACTCCTAACTTTAACCCTAACCCTAACCCTAAATGCACTCGATTCTAACCGTAACCCAAACCCTAACCCTAAAGGCACGCTAACACTAGCCCAAACCATAACCCTAACCCTAACCCTAACTGAAACCCTAACCGTAACCCTAACCCTAACCCTAAACTTATACCAAACCCTAACCCTAACCCTAACCCTAAATGCACTCTGAACCTAACGCTAACCTTACCCCAACCCTAAACTTAACCCTAAACCTAACCCTAACCCTAACGCTAACCCTAACCCTAACCCTAAACCCTAACGCTAACACTAACCGAAACCCTCACCCTAAACACTTACCCTTACCTTGAATGCACTCGATTCTAACCCTAACCCTAAACCTACCCTTAAATGCACTCTAACCCTAACTCTAACGCTAATCCAAACCCTAACCTTAACCCTAACCCTATACCTAACTGTAACCCTAATACTAACCCTACCCCTAACCGTAACCTAAACCCTAATGATAATCCTAAACCTAATACTAAATGTGCCCGATTGTAACCCTAACCCTAACCCTCGATTATAATGCTAACTGTAACCCTTATCATAACCCTAAATCTAAATCTAACCCTAAACGTAACCCTAAACATAACCCTACACCTAATCCTAACCCCAAATCGATTCTAACCCTAAACCTAACCCTAACCCTAAATATAACCCTCAATTCTAACCCTAAACTTAACAGTACATGCACTCGATTCTAACCCTAACCCTAATCCTAACCCTAACCCTAAAACTAACCCTGAACTCTAACCCTAACCCTAACCCAAATCCTCACAGTAACCCTAACACTCACTCTAACCCTAACCCTACTCTTAACTTTAACCCTAACGCTAACCCTAAATGCACTCGATTCTAACCGTAACCCTAACCCTACCCTTAACGGCACGCTAACACTAGCCCAAACCATAACCCTAACCCTAACCCTAACTGAAACCCTAACCGTAACCCTAACCCTAACACTAAACTTAACCCTAAATATAACCCTGAATTCTAACCCTAAACTTAACAGTACATGCACTCGATTCTAACCCTAACCCTAAAGCTAACACTAACCCTTATCTTAATGTTGACGCTAAACTTAACCCTAACCCTAAATGCACTCGATTCTAACCCTAACCCTAAACCGAACCCTAAATGCACTCTAAGACTCACCCAAATCCTATCCGTAACCCAAAGCATAACCCTCACCCTAAACACTAACGCTAACCCTAATCCTAACTGTGACCCTAACCCTAACCCTAAACCTAACCATAACCTTAACCCTAACGATAACCCTTACCCTAACCCTAAATGCACTCCCTTCTAACCCTAACACTAATCCTGACCCTAAATGCACTCTAACTTTAACCCTAAACCTCACCTTAAACCCAACTCTAACCATAACCCTAATCCTAACCCTAACCTGAAACCTAAATCTAACCCTAATCCTAACCCTAACCCTAAACCTAACCCTGAATCCTAACGCTAACCCAAACCCAAACCCTCACTGTAACCCTAACGCTAACTCTAACCCTAACCCTAACCCTAACTCTACCCCTAACTTTAACCCTAACCCTAACCCTAAATGCAATCGATTCTAACTGTAACCCTAACCTTAACCTTAAAGGAACTCTAACACTAGTCGAAACCCTAAACCTGACCCTAACCGTAATAGTAACCCTCAACCCTAACCCTGACCCAAACCCTATCTGTAACCCTAATCCTAAATTTAACCTTAACCCTAACCCGAAACCCGAACCCTAACCCAAAACCAAACCGTAAACCTAACCCTAACCCTTACTGTCACACTAACCCTAACACTACCCCTAAATGCACTCTTACCCTAACCCTAAACCTAAACGTCAACCTAACCCAAACCGTAACCCTAAACCCTAACCCCGACATGCAATCGATTCTAACTCTAACCCTAAACCTACCCTTAAATGCACTCTAAACCTAACCCTAACCCTAACCCTAAACCCTAACCCTAACAATAAACCAAACCCTGACCATAACCCTAACCCTAACCCTAAACTTATACCAAACCCTAACCCTAACCCTAAACCTAAATGCACTATGAACCTAACCCTAACCTTACCCCAACCCTAAACTTAACCCTAAACCTAACCCTAACCCTAACGCTAACCCTAACCCTAACCCTAAACCCTAACGCTAACACTAACCGAAACCCTCACCCTAAACACTTACCCTTACCCTGAATGCACTCGATTCTAACCCTAATCCTAAACCTACCCTTAAATGCACACTAACCCTAAATCTAACGCTAATCCAAACCCTAACCTTAACACTAACCCTATCCCTAACTGTAACCCTAATCCTAACCCTACCCCTAACCGTAACCTAAACCCTAAGGATAATCCTAAACCTAATACTAAATGCGCTCGATTGTAACCCTAAATCTAACCCTCGATTATAATGCTAACTGTAACCCTTACCATAACCCTAAACCTAAATCGAACCCAACCCGTAACCCTAAACATAACCCTACACCTAATCCTAACCCCAAATCGATTCTAACCCTAAACCTAACCCTAACCCTAAATATAACCCTCAATTCCAACCCTAAACTTAACAGTACATGCATTCGATTCTAACCCTAACCCTAATCCTTACTCTAACCCTAAAACTAACCCTGAACCCTAACCCTAACCCTAACCCAAACCCTCACAGTAACCCTAACACTAACTCTAACCCTAACCTTACTTCTAACTTTAACCCTAACCCTAACCCTACATGCACTCGATTCTAACCGTAACCCTAACCCAACCCTAAAGGCACGCTAACAATAGCCCAAACCATAACCCTAACCCTAACCCTAACCGAAACCCTAACCGTAACCCTAACCCTAACACTAAACCTAACCCTAACCCTAACCCTAAATATAACCCTCAATTCTAACCCTCAACTTAACAGTACATGCACTGGATTCTAACCCTAACCCTAAAGCTAACACTAACCCTTATCTTAATGTTGATGCTAAACTTAACCCTAACCCTAAATGCACTCGAGTCTAACCCTAACCCTAAACCGAACCCTAAATGCACTCTAAGACTAACCCAAATCCTAACCGTAACCCAAAGCATAACCCTCACCCTAAACACTAACGCTAACCCTAATCCTAACTGTGACCCTAACCCTAACCCTAAACCTAACCATAACCTTAACCCTAACGATAACCCTTACCCTAACCCTAAATGCACTCCCTTCTAACCCTAACACTAATCCTGACCCTAAATGCACTCTAACTTTAACCCTAAACCTCACCTTAAACCCAACTCTAACCATAACCCTAATCCTAATCCTAACCTGAAACCTAAATCTAACCCTAATCCTAACCCTAACCCTAAACCTAACCCTGAACCCTAACGCTAACCCTAACCCAAACCCTCACCGTAACCCTAACCCTAACTCTAACCCTAACCGTAACCCTAACTCTACCCCTAACTTTAACCCTAACCCTAACCCTAAATGCAATCGATTCTAACTGTAACCCTAACCTTTACCTTAAAGGAACTCTAACACTAGCCGAAACCCTAAACCTGACCCTAACCGTAATACTAACCCTAAACCCTAACCCTAACCCAAACCCTATCTGTAACCCTAATCCTAAATTTCACCTTAACCCGAATCCTAAACCCGAACCCTAACCCTAAACCAAACCCTAAACCTAACCCTAACCCTTACTGTAACACTAACCCTAACACTTCCCCTAAAGGCACTCTTACCCTAACCCTAAACCTAAACCTCACCCTAACACAGACCGTAACCGTAAACCCTAAGCCCGACATGCACTCGATTCTAACTCTAACCCTAAACCTACCCTTAAATGCACTCTAACCCTAACCCTAACACTAACACAAAACCTAAACCTAAACCCTAACCCTAACACTAAAGCAAACCCTGACCGTAACCCTAACCCTAACCCTAACCCTATACCAAACCCTAACCCTGACCCTAACCCCAAATGCACTATGAACCTAACCCTAACCTTACCCTAACCCTAAACTTAACCCTAAACCTAAACCTAACTCTAACACTAAACCTAGCCCTAACCCTCACCCTAAATATAACCCTCAATTCTAACCCTAAACTTAACAGTACGTGCACTCAATTATAACCCTAACCCTAACCCTAACGCTAACCCTAAAACTAACCCTGAACCCTAACCCTAACCCTGACCCAAACCCTCACAGTAATCCTAACACTAACTCTGACCCTAACCTTACTCCTAACTTTAACCCTAACCCTAACCCTAAATGCACTCGATTCTAACCGTAACCCAAACCCTAACCCTAAAGGCACGCTAACACTAGCCCAAACCATAACCCTAACCCTAACCCTAACTGAAACCCTAACCGTAACCCTAACCCTAACCCTAAACTTATACCAAACCCTAACCCTAACCCTAACCCTAAATGCACTCTGAACCTAACGCTAACCTTACCCCAACCCTAAACTTAACCCTAAACCTAACCCTAACCCTAACGCTAACCCTAACCCTAACCCTAAACCCTAACGCTAACACTAACCGAAACCCTCACCCTAAACACTTACCCTTACCTTGAATGCACTCGATTCTAACCCTAACCCTAAACCTACCCTTAAATGCACTCTAACCCTAACTCTAACGCTAATCCAAACCCTAACCTTAACCCTAACCCTATACCTAACTGTAACCCTAATACTAACCCTACCCCTAACCGTAACCTAAACCCTAATGATAATCCTAAACCTAATACTAAATGTGCCCGATTGTAACCCTAACCCTAACCCTCGATTATAATGCTAACTGTAACCCTTATCATAACCCTAAATCTAAATCTAACCCTAAACGTAACCCTAAACATAACCCTACACCTAATCCTAACCCCAAATCGATTCTAACCCTAAACCTAACCCTAACCCTAAATATAACCCTCAATTCTAACCCTAAACTTAACAGTACATGCACTCGATTCTAACCCTAACCCTAATCCTAACCCTAACCCTAAAACTAACCCTGAACTCTAACCCTAACCCTAACCCAAATCCTCACAGTAACCCTAACACTCACTCTAACCCTAACCCTACTCTTAACTTTAACCCTAACGCTAACCCTAAATGCACTCGATTCTAACCGTAACCCTAACCCTACCCTTAACGGCACGCTAACACTAGCCCAAACCATAACCCTAACCCTAACCCTAACTGAAACCCTAACCGTAACCCTAACCCTAACACTAAACTTAACCCTAAATATAACCCTGAATTCTAACCCTAAACTTAACAGTACATGCACTCGATTCTAACCCTAACCCTAAAGCTAACACTAACCCTTATCTTAATGTTGACGCTAAACTTAACCCTAACCCTAAATGCACTCGATTCTAACCCTAACCCTAAACCGAACCCTAAATGCACTCTAAGACTCACCCAAATCCTATCCGTAACCCAAAGCATAACCCTCACCCTAAACACTAACGCTAACCCTAATCCTAACTGTGACCCTAACCCTAACCCTAAACCTAACCATAACCTTAACCCTAACGATAACCCTTACCCTAACCCTAAATGCACTCCCTTCTAACCCTAACACTAATCCTGACCCTAAATGCACTCTAACTTTAACCCTAAACCTCACCTTAAACCCAACTCTAACCATAACCCTAATCCTAACCCTAACCTGAAACCTAAATCTAACCCTAATCCTAACCCTAACCCTAAACCTAACCCTGAATCCTAACGCTAACCCAAACCCAAACCCTCACTGTAACCCTAACGCTAACTCTAACCCTAACCCTAACCCTAACTCTACCCCTAACTTTAACCCTAACCCTAAACCTAAATGCAATCGATTCTAACTGTAACCCTAACCTTAACCTTAAAGGAACTCTAACAATAGCCGAAACCCTAAACCTGACCCTAACCGTAATAGTAACCCTAAACCCTAACCCTGACCCAAACCCTATCTGTAACCCTAATCCTAAATTTAACCTTAACCCTAACCCGAAACCCGAACCCTAACCCAAAACCAAACCGTAAACCTAACCCTAACCCTTACTGTCACACTAACCCTAACACTACCCCTAAATGCACTCTTACCCTAACCCTAAACCTAAACGTCAACCTAACCCAAACCGTAACCCTAAACCCTAACCCCGACATGCAATCGATTCTAACTCTAACCCTAAACCTACCCTTAAATGCACTCTAAACCTAACCCTAACCCTAACCCTAAACCCTAACCCTAACAATAAACCAAACCCTGACCATAACCCTAACCCTAACCCTAAACTTATACCAAACCCTAACCCTAACCCTAAACCTAAATGCACTATGAACCTAACCCTAACCTTACCCCAACCCTAAACTTAACCCTAAACCTAACCCTAACCCTAACGCTAACCCTAACCCTAACCCTAAACCCTAACGCTAACACTAACCGAAACCCTCACCCTAAACACTTACCCTTACCCTGAATGCACTCGATTCTAACCCTAATCCTAAACCTACCCTTAAATGCACACTAACCCTAAATCTAACGCTAATCCAAACCCTAACCTTAACACTAACCCTATCCCTAACTGTAATCCTAATCCTAACCCTACCCCTAACCGTAACCTAAACCCTAAGGATAATCCTAAACCTAATACTAAATGCGCTCGATTGTAACCCTAAATCTAACCCTCGATTATAATGCTAACTGTAACCCTTACCATAACCCTAAACCTAAATCGAACCCAACCCGTAACCCTAAACATAACCCTACACCTAATCCTAACCCCAAATCGATTCTAACCCTAAACCTAACCCTAACCCTAAATATAACCCTCAATTCCAACCCTAAACTTAACAGTACATGCATTCGATTCTAACCCTAACCCTAATCCTTACTCTAACCCTAAAACTAACCCTGAACCCTAACCCTAACCCTAACCCAAACCCTCACAGTAACCCTAACACTAACTCTAACCCTAACCTTACTTCTAACTTTAACCCTAACCCTAACCCTACATGCACTCGATTCTAACCGTAACCCTAACCCAACCCTAAAGGCACGCTAACAATAGCCCAAACCATAACCCTAACCCTAACCCTAACCGAAACCCTAACCGTAACCCTAACCCTAACACTAAACCTAACCCTAACCCTAACCCTAAATATAACCGTCAATTCTAACCCTAAACTTAACAGTACATGCACTCGATTCTAACCCCAACCCTAAAGCTAACACTTACCCTTATCTTAATGTTGACGGTAAACTTAACCCTAACCCTACATGCACTCGATTCTAACCCTAACCCTAAACCGAACCCTAAATACACTCTAAGAATAACCCAAATCCTAACCCTAACCCAAAGCATAACCCTAACCCTATACCCTAACCCTAACCCTAATCATAACTGTGACCCTAACCCTAACCTTAAACCTAACCATTACCTTAACCCTAACGATAACCCTTACCCTAACCCTAAATGCACTCCCTTCTAACCCTAACACTAATCCTGACCTTAAATGCACTCTAACTCTAACCCTAAACCTAACCTTAAACCTAACTCTAAGCATAACCCTAATACTAACCCTAACCTGAAACCTAAATTTAGCCCTAATCCTAACCCTAACCATAACCCTAACCCTAACTTTAACCCTAACCCTAACCCTAACCCTAAATCCTAACCCCAAATCGATTCTAACCCTAACCCTAACCCTAACCCTAAAACTAACCCTGAACCCTAACCCTAACCCTGACCCAAACCCTCACAGTAACCCTAACACTAACTCTGACCCTAACCTTACTCCTAACTTTAACCCTAACCCTAACCCTAAATGCACTCGATTCTAACCGTAACCGTAACCCTAACCCTAAAGGTGCGCTAACACTAGCCCAAACCATAACCCTAACCCTAACCCTAACTGACACCCTAACCATAACCCTAACCCTAACACTAAACCTAACCCTAACCCTAACCCTAAATATAACCCTCAATTCTAACCCTCAACTTAACAGTACATGCACTGGATTCTAACCCTAACCCTAAAGCTAACACTAACCCTTATCTTAATGTTGACGCTAAACTTAACCCTAACCCTAAATGCACTCGATTCTAACCCTAACCCTAAACCGAACCCTAAATGCACTCTAAGACTAACCCAAATATTAAACGTAACCCAAAGCATAACCCTCACCCTAAACACTAACCCTAACCCTAATCCTAACTGTGACCCTAACCCTAACCCTAAACCTAACCATAACCTTAACCCTAACGATAACCCTTACCCTAACCCTAAATGCACTCCCTTCTAACCCTAACACTAATCCTGACCCTAAATGCACTCTAACTTTAACCCTAAACCTCACCTTAAACCCAACTCTAACCATAACCCTAATCCTAACCCTAACCTGAAACCTAAATCTAACCCTAATCCTAACCCTAACCCTAAACCTAACCCTGAACCCTAACGCTAACCCTAACCCAAACCCTCACCGTAACCCTAACCCTAACTCTAACCCTAACCCTAACCCTAACTCTACCCCTAACTTTAACCCTAACCCTAACCCTAAATGCAATCGATTCTAACTGTAACCCTAACCTTAACCTTAAAGGCACTCTAACACTAGCCGAAACCCTAACCCTGACCCTAACCGTAATCCTAACCCTAAACCCTAACCCTAACCCAAACCCTATCTGTAACCCTAATCCTAAATTTCACCTTAACCCTAACCCTAAACACGAACCCTAACCCTAAACCAAACCCTAAACCTAACCCTAACCCTTGCTGTAACACTAACCCTAACACTTCCCCTAAAGGCGCTCTTACCCTAACCCTAAACCTAAACCTCACCCTAACACAGACCGTAACCGTAAACCCTAAGCCCGACATGCACTCGATTCTAACTCTAACCCTAAACCTACCCTTAAATGCACTCTAACCCTAACCCTAACACTAACACAAAACCTAAACCTAAACCCTAACCCTAACACTAAAGCAAACCCTGACCGTAACCCTAACCCTAACCGTAACCCTATACCAAACCCTAACCCTGACCCTAACCCCAAATGCACTATGAACCTAACCCTAACCTTACCCTAACCCTAAACTTAACCCTAAACCTAACCCTAACCCTAACACTAAACCTAGCCCTAACCCTAACCCTAAATATAACCCTCAATTCTAACCTTAAACTTAACAGTACATGCACTCGATTATAACCCTAACCCTAACCCTAACCCTAAAACTAACCCTGAACCCTAACCCTAACCCTGACCCAAACCCTCACAGTAACCCTAACACTAAATATGACCCTAACCTTAATCCTAACTTTAACCCTAACCCTAACCCTGAATGCACTCGATTCTAACCGTAACCCTAACCCTAACCCTAAAGGCACGCTAACACTAGCCCAAACCATAACCCTAACACTAACCCTAACTGAAATCCTAACCGTAACCCTAACCCTAACCCTAAACTTATACCAAACCCTAACCCTAACCCTAACCCTAAATGCACTCTGAACCTAACCCTAACCTTACCCCAACCCTAAACTTAACCCTAAACCTAACCCTAACCCTAACGCTAACCCTAACCCTAACCCTAAACCCTAACGCTAACACTAACCGAAACCCTCACCCTAAACACTTACCCTTACCTTGAATGCACTCGATTCTAACCCTAACCCTAAACCTACCCTTAAATGCACTCTAACCCTAACTCTAACGCTAATCCAAACCCTAACCTTAACCCTAACCCTATACCTAACTGTAACCCTAATACTAACCCTACCCCTAACCGTAACCTAAACCCTAATGATAATGCTAAACCTAATACTAAATGTGCCCGATTGTAACCCTAACCCTAACCCTCGATTATAATGCTAACTGTAACCCTTACCATAACCCTAAACTTAAATCGAACCCTACCCGTAACCCTAAACATAACCCTACACCTAATCCTAACCCCAAATCGATTCTAACCCTAACCCTAACCCTAACCCTAAAACTAACCCTGAACTCTAACCCTAACCCTAACCCAAACCCTCACAGTTACCCTAAAACTAACTCCAACATTAACCTTACTCCTAACTTTAACCCTAACCCTAACTCTAAATGCATTCGATTCTAACGGTAACCCTAACCCTAAACCTAAAGGCACGCTAACACTAGCCCAAACCATAACCCTAACCCTGACCCTAATCGAAACGCTCACCGTAACCCTAACCCTAACACTAAACCTAACCCTAACCCTAAGCCTAAATATAACCCTCAATTCTAACCCTAAACTTAACAGTACATGCATTCGATTCTAACCCTAACCTTAATCCTAACCCTAACCCTAAAACTAACCCTGAACTCTAACCCTAACCCTAACCCAAACCCTCACAGTAACCCTAACACTAACTCTAACCCTAACCTTACTCCTAACTTTAACCCTAACCCTAACCCTACATGCACTCGATTCTAACCGTAACCCTAACCCAACCCTAAAGGCACGCTAACACTAGCCCAAACCCTAACCCTAACCCTAACCCTAACCGAAACCCTAACCGTAACCCTAACCCCAACACTAAACCGAACCCTAACCCTAACCCTAAATATAACCCTCAATTCTAACCCAAAATTTAACAGTACATGCACTCGATTCTAACCCTAACCCTAACCCTAACCCTAAAACTAACCCTGAACCCTAACCCTAACCCTGACCCAAACCCTCACAGTAACCCTAACACTAACTCTGACCCTAACCTTACTCCTAACTTTAACCCTAACCCTAACCCTAATTGCACTCGATTCTAACCGTAACCCTAACCCTAACCCTAAAGGCACGCTAACACTAGCCCAAACCATAACCCTAACCCTAACCCTAACTGAAACCCTAACCGTAACCCTAACCCTAACACTAAACCTAACCCTAAATATAACCCTCAATTCTAACCCAAAACTTAACAGTACATGCACTCGATTATAACCCTAACCCTAACCCAAACCCTAACCCTAAAACTAACCCCGAACTCTAACCCTAACCCCAACCCAAACCCTCACAGTAACCTTAACACTAACTCTAACCCTAACCTTTCTCCTAACTTTACCCCTAACCCTAACCCTAAATGCACTCGATTCTAACCGTAACCCTAACCCTAACCCTAAAGGCACGCTAACACTAGCCCAAACCATAGCCCTAACCCTAACCCTAACTGAAACCCTAACCGTAACCCTAACCCTAACACTAAACCTAACCCTAACCCTAACCCTAAATATAACCCTCAATTCTAACCCTCAACTTAACAGTACATGCACTCGATTCTAACCCTAACCCTAAAGCTAACACTAACCCTTATCTTAATGTTGACGCTAAACTTAACCCTAACCCTAAATGCACTCGATTCTAACCCTAACCCTAAACCGAACCCTAAATGCACTCTAAGACTAACCCAAATACTAACCGTAACCCAAAGCATAACCCTCACCCTAAACACTAACCCTAACCCTAATCCTAACTGTGACCCTAACCCTAACCCTAAACCTAACCATAACCTTAACCCTAACGATAACCCTTACCCTAACCCTAAATGCACTCCCTTCTAACCCTAACACTAATCCTGACCCTAAATGCACTCTAACTTTAACCCTAAACCTCACCTTAAACCCAACTCTAACCATAACCCTAATCCTAACCCTAACCTGAAACCTAAATCTAACCCTAATCCTAACCCTAACCCTAAACCTAACCCTGAACCCTAACGCTAACCCTAACCCAAACCCTCACCGTAACCCTAACCCTAACTCTAACCCTAACCCTAACCCTAACTCTACCCCTAACATTAACCCTAACCCTAACCCTAAATGCAATCGATTCTAACTGTAACCCTAACCTTAACCTTAAAGGCACTCTAACACTAGCCGAAACCCTAACCCTGACCCTAACCGTAATCCTAACCCTAAACCCTAACCCTAACCCAAACCCTATCTGTAACCCTAATCCTAAATTTCACCTTAACCCTAACCCTAAACCCGAACCCTAACCCTAAACCAAACCCTAAACCTAACCCTAACCCTTACTGTAACACTAACCCTAACACTTCCCCTAAAGGCACTCTTACCCTAACCCTAAACCTAAACCTCACCCTAACACAGACCGTAACCGTAAACCCTAAGCCCGACATGCACTCGATTCTAACTCTAACCCTAAACCTACCCTTAAATGCACTCTAACCCTAACCCTAACACTAACACAAAACCTAAACCTAAACCTTAACCCTAACACTAAAGCAAACCCTGCCCGTAACCCTAACCCTAACCCTAACCCTATACCAAACCCTAACCCTGACCCTAACCCCAAATGCACTATGAACCTAACCCTAACATTACCCTAACCCTAAACTTAACCCTAAACCTAAACCTAACCCTAACACTAAACCTAGCCTTAACCCTAACCCTAAATATAACCCTCAATTCTAACCCTAAACTTAACAGTACATGCACTCGATTCTAACCGTAACCCTAACCCTAACCCTAAAGGCACGCTAACACTAGCCCAAACCATAGCCCTAACCCTAACCCTAACTGAAACCCTAACCGTAACCCTAACCCTAACCCTAAACTTATACCAAACTCTAACCCTAACCCTAACCCTAAATGCACTCTGAACCTAACCCTAACCTTACCCCAACCCTAAACTTAACCCTAAACCTAACCCTAACCCTAACGCTAACCCTAACCCTAACCCTAAACCCTAACGCTAACACTAACCGAAACCCTCACCCTAAACACTTACCCTTACCTTGAATGCACTCGATTCTAACCCTAACCCTAAACCTACCCTTAAATGCACTCTAACCCTAACTCTAACGCTAATCCAAACCCTAACCTTAACCCTAACCCTATACCTAACTGTAACCCTATTACTAACCCTACCCCTAACCGTAACCTAAACCCTAATGATAATCCTAAACCTAATACTAAATGTGCCCGATTGTAACCCTAACCCTAACCCTCGATTATAATGCTAACTGTAACCCTTACCATAACCCTAAATCTAAATCTAACCCTACCCGTAACCCTAAACATAACCCTACACCTAATCCTAACCCCAAATCGATTCTAACCCTAACCCTAACCCTAACCCTAAAACTAACCCTGAACTCTAACCCTAACCCTAACCCAAACCCTCACAGTAACCCTAACACTAACTACAACCCTAACCTTACTACTAACTTTAACCCTAACCCTAACCCTAAATGCATTCGATTCTAACGGTAACCCTAACCCTAACCCTAAAGGCACGCTAACACTAGCCCAAACCATAACCCTAACCCTGACCCTAACCGAAACCCTCACCGTAACCCTAACCCTAACACTAAACCTAACCCTAACCCTAACCCTAAATATAACCCTCAATTCTAACCCTAAACTTAACAGTACATGCATTCGATTCTAACCCTAACCCTAATCCTAACCCTAACCCTAAAACTAACCCTGAACCCTAACCATAACCCTAACCCAAACCCTCACAGTAACCCTAACACTAACTCTAACCCTAACTTTACTCCTAACTTTAACCCTAACCCTAACCCTACATGCACTCGATTCTAACCATAACCCTAACCCAACCCTAAAGGCACGCTAACACTAGTCCAAACCATAACCCTGACCCTAACCCTAAAGGAAACCCTAACGGTAACCCTAACCCTCACCCTAACACTAAACCTCACCCTAAACCTAACCCTAAATATAACCCTCATATCTAACCCTCAACTTAACAGTACATGCACTCGATTCTAACCCTAACCCTAAAGCTAACACTTACCCTTATCTTAATGTTGACGGTAAACTTAACCCTAACCCTAAATGCACTCGATTCTAACCCTAACCCTAAACCGAACCCTAAATACACTCTAAGAATAACCCAAATCCTAACGCTAACACAAAGCATAACCCTAACCCTAAACCCTAACCCTAACCCTAATCATAACTGTGACCCTAACCCTAACCCTAAACCTAACCATAACCTTAACCCTCACGATAACCCTTACCCTAACCCTAAATGCACTCCCTTCTAACACTAACACTAATCCTGACCCTAAATGCACTCTAACTCTAACCCTAAACCTAACCTTAAACCTAACTCTAACCATAACCCTAATCCTAACCCTAACCTGAAACCTAAATTTAGCCCTAATCCTAACCCTAACCCTAACCCTAACTTTAACCCTAACCCTAACCCTAACCCTAACCCTAAATCCTAACCCCAAATCGATTCTAACCCTAACCCTAACCCTAACCCTAAAACTAACCCTGAACCCAAACCCTAACCCCAACCCAAACCATCACAGTAACCCTAACACTAACTCTAACCCTAACCCTACTCTTAACTTTAACCCTAACGCTAACCCTAAATGCACTCGATTCTAACCGTAACCGTAACCCTAACCCTAAAGGCACGCTAACACTAGCCCAAACCATAACCCTAACCCTAACTCTAACTGAAACCCTAACCGTAACCCTAACCCTAACACTAAACCTAACCCTAAATAAAACCCTCAATTCTAACCCTAAACTTAACAGTATATGCACTAGATTCTAACCCTAACCCTAACCCTAACCCTAAACCTAACCCTGAACCCTAACCCTAACCCTGAACCAAACCCTCACAGTAACCCTAACACTAACTCTGACCCTAACCTTACTCCTAACTTTAACCCTAAGCCTAACCCTAAATGCACTCGATTCTAACCGTAACCGTAACCCTAACCCTAAAGGTGCGCTAACACTAGCCCAAACCATAACCCTAACCCTAACCCTAACTGACACCCTAACCGTAACCCTAACCCTAACACTAAACCTAACCCTAACCCTAACCCTAAATATAACCCTCAATTCTAACCCTACTCTTAACAGTACATGCACTCGATTCTAACCCTAACCCTAACCCTAACCCTAACCCTAAAACTAACCCTGAACTCTAACCCTAACCCCAACCCAAACCCTCACAGTAACCTTAACACTAACTCTAACCCTAACCTTACTCCTAACTTTACCCCTAACCCTAACCGTAAATGCACTCGATTCTAACCGTAACCCTAACCCTAACCCTAAAGGCACGCTAACACTAGCCCAAACCATAACCCTAACCCTAACCCTAACTGAAACCCTAACCGTAACCCTAACCCTAACACTAAACCTAACCCTAACCCTAACCCTAAATATAACTCTCAATTCTAACCCTCAACTTAACAGTACATGCACTCGATTCTAACCCTAACCCTAAAGCTAACACTAACCCTTATCTTAATGTTGACGCTAAACTTAACCCTAACCCTAAATGCACTCGATTCTAACCCTAACCCTAAACCGAACCCTAAATGCACTCTAAGACTAACCCAAATACTAACCGTAACCCAAAGCATAACCCTCACCCTAAACACTAACCCTAACCCTAATCCTAACTGTGACCCTAACCCTAACCCTAAACCTAACCATAACCTTAACCCTAACGATAACTCTTACCCTAACCCTAAATGCACTCCCTTCTAACCCTAACACTAATCCTGACCCTAAATGCACTCTAACTTTAACCCTACTCCTATGCCTACCTCTGTATGCACTCTAACCCTAACCCTGACCCAACCCCTAACACTAAAAATGCGCTTCATTCTAACCCTAACCCTAACCCTAACCATAACCCTGACCCTCAATTCTACGAAACCTAACCTTAAACCTAACTCTAACCCTAACACTATCCTTAAATGCTCTCGATTCTAATCCTGACCCTAATAACCCTAACCCTAACCCTAAGCTTATATATAGTGGATTATAACCATAACTTTAACCCTAATGTGCTCGATTCGAAGTCTAACACTAAATCATCAATCTCAACACTAACCCTAACTCTAAATGCACTCAGTTGTAACCCAAAAGGCAATCCTTACCCTACGCCTAACCCTAAACTTCGATTCTACCAACACACACCCTAACCCTAACCCTAACCCTAACCCGACCCCTACCCCTAAATGCCCTCTAAGCCATACCGTGATGAAAAGCAGACCATTAAAAATGTGCCTGATTCTAACCCTAACCCTAACCCTGAGCCTAACCTTAAGCCTAACCCTCGATTCTACGAAAGCGAACGCTAAACCTAACTCTAACCCTAGCACTATCCTTAAATGCTCTCGATTCTAACCCTGACCCTAAACCTAGCCCTAACCCTCACGCTGACCCTAAATGCACTGAATTCTAAGCATAACTCTAACCCTAAATGTGCTCGATTCAAACCCTAACACTAAATCGTCAATTTGAACACTAACCCCAAAGCCTAAATACACTCGATTCTCATCCAAAATGCAATCCTGACCCTAAGCCTAAACCTAAACCTCGATTCTACCAACACAAACCTTAACCCTAATCCTAACCCTATCCCTTCCACTAGCCCTAAAAGCACTTTAACCCTAATCCTCACCCTAACGCTAACACTAAAGCTGTGCTTGATTCTAACCCTAACCCTCACCCTAAGCCTAACCCTAAGACTAACCCTCGATTCTACGAAAGCTAACCCTAAACCTAACTCTAACCCTAGCACTATGCTTAATGCTCTCCATTGTAACCCTGACCCTAAACCGAACCCTAACCCTAACCCTAACCCTAAATGCACTGAATTCTAATGACAACTCTATCCCTAAATGTGCCTGATTCTAACGCTATAACTAAATCATCAATTTCAACACTAACCCTAAGCCCAAATGCTCTGAATTATGAGCCAAAATGCTCTCCTGACCCTAAGCCTAACCCAAAACCTCGATTCTACCAACACAAACCCTAACCCTAATCCTAAAGCAACTCCTCCCCTACCGCTAAATGCACTCAAACCCTGACCCTAACCCCAACCCTATCCCTAATCCTAACCCTAAATGCACTGGATTCTAACCATAACTCTAACCCTAATGTGCTCGATTATAACCCTAACACTAAATCGTCAATCTCAACACTAAGCCTAACCCTAAATGCATTCGACTTTAACCCAAAAAGCAATCCTGACCCCAAGCCTAACCCTAAACCTCGATTCTACCAACACAAACCCTACCCCTAATCCCAACCCTCCTCCTATCCCTACCTCTGTATGCACTCTAACCCCAACCCTGACCCAAACCCTAACACTAAAAATGCGCTTGATTCTATCCCTAACCCTAACCCTAACCCTAACCTTAACCCTAACCCTAACCCTCAAGTCTACGAAACCTAACCCTAAACCTAACTCTCATCCTAACACTATCCTTAAATGCTCTCGATTCTAATCCTGACCCTAATAACCCTAACCCTAACCCTCAGCTTATATATAGTGGATTCTAACCATAACTCTAACCCTAATGTGCTCGATTCTAAGTCTAACACTAAATCGTCACTCTCAACACTAACCCTAACTCTAAATGCACTCAGTTGTAACCCAAAAGGCAATCCTCACCCTAACGCCTAACCCTAAACTAACTTCGATTCTACCAACACAAACCTTAACCCTACCCCTACCCCTACCCCTACCCCTACCCCTACCCCTAAATGCTCTCTAACCCTACCCCAACCCCTTACACTAACCCTAACCCTAAGGAATTCTATCCAAAACTCTAACCCTAAATGTGCTCGAATCTAACCCAAACACTAAATCGTCAATTTCAACACTATCCCTAACCCTAAATGCACTCGACTCTAACCCAAAAGCCATTCCTGACCCTAAGCCTAACCCTAAACCTCGATTCTACCAACACAAACCTTAACCCTAATCCTAACCCTACTCCTACCCCTACCCCTAATGCACTTTAAGCCATACCCTGATGAAAAGCAGACCACTAAAAATGTGCCTGATTCTAACCCTAACCCTAACCCTAAGCCTAACCTTAAGCCTAACCCTCGATTCTACGAAAGCGAACGCTAAACCTACCTCTAACCCTAGCACTATCCTTAAATGCTCTCGATGTTAACCCTGACCCTCAACCTACCCCAACCCTAACGCTAACCCTAAATGCTCTGAATTCTAAGCATAACTCTAACCCTAAATGTGCTCGATTCAAACCCTAACACTAAAATCGTCAATTTGAACACTAACCCAAAGCCTAAATACACTCGATTCTGATCCAAAATGCAATCCTGACCCTAAGGCTAAACCTAAACCTCTATTCTACCAACACAAACCTTAACCCTAATCCTAACCCTATCCGTTCCACTAGCCCTAAAAGCACTTTAACCCTAATCCTCACCCTAACGCTAACACTAAAGCTGTGCTTGATTCTAACCCTAACCCTCACCCTAAGCCTAACCCTAAGCCTAACCCTCGATTCTACGAAAGCTAACCCTAAACCTAACTCTAACCCTAGCACTATCCTTAATGCTCTCCATTCTAACCCTGACCCTAAACCTAACCCTAACCGTATCCGTATCCCTAACAATAAATGCACTGAATTCTAATCATAACTCTATCCCTAAATGTGCCTGATTCTAACGCTATAACTAAATCATCAATTTCAACACTAACCCTAAGGCCAAATGCTCTGAATTATGGCACAAAATCCTCTCCTGACCCTAAGCTAAGCCAAAACCTAGATTCTACCAAAACAAACCCTAACCGTAATCCTAACCCAACTCCTCCCCTACCCCTAAATGCACTCAAACCCTGACCCTAACCCCAACCCTAACGCTAAAAATGCTCCTGATTCTAACCCTAATCCTAACCCTAACCCTCACCCTAACACTGAACCTCGATTATACGAAAGCTAACCCTATACCTAACTCTAACACTAACACTATCCTTGAATGCACTCGATTCTAACCCTCACCCTAAACATAAACCTAACCCTATCCCTAATCCTAACCCTAAATGCACTGGATTCTAACCATAACTCTAACCCTAATGTGCTCGATTATAACCTTAAGACTAAATCGTCAATCTCAACACTAAGCCTAAGGCTAAATGCATTCGACTCTAACCCAAAAAGCAATCCTGACCCTAAGCCTAACCCTAAACCTCGATTCTACCAACACAAACCCTAACCCTAATCCCAACCCTCCTCCTATCCTTACCTCTGTATGCACTCTAACCCTAACCCTGACCCAACCCCTAACACTAAAAATGCGCTTGATTCTATCCCTAACCCAAACCCTAACCCTAACCCTAACCCTAACCCTCAATTCTACGAAACCTAACCCTAAACCTAACTCTCATCCTAACACAATCCTTAAGTGCTCTCGATTCTAATCCTGACCCTAATAACCCTAACCCTAACCCTCAGCTTATATATAGTGGATTATAACCATAACTCTAACCCTAATGTGCTCGATTCGAAGTCTAACACTAAATCATCAATCTCAACACTAACGCTAACTCTAAATGCACTCAGTTGTAACCCAAAAGGCAATCCTCACCCTACGCCTAACCCTAAACTTCGATTCTACCAACACACACCCTAACCCTAACCCTAACCCTAACCCGACCCCTACCCCTAAATGCACTCTAACCCTACCCCTACCCCTTACACTAACCCTAACCCTAACGAATTTTAACCAAAACTCTAACCCTAAAGGTGCTCGATTCTAACACAAACAATAATCGTCAATTTCAACACTATCCCTAACCCTAAATGCACTCGACTCTAACCCAAAAGCCATTCCTAACCCTAAGCCTAACCCTAAACCTCGATTCTACCAACACAAACCTTAACCCTAATCCTAACCCTACTCTTACGCCTACCCCTAAATGCACTCTTAGCCATACCGTGATGAGAAGCAGACCATTAAAAATGTGCCTGATTCTAACCCTAACCCTAACCCTGAGCCTAACCTTAAGCCTAACCCTCGATTCTACGAAAGCTAACGCTAAACCTAACTCTAACCCTAGCACTATCCTTAAATGCTCTCGATTCTAACCCTGACCCTAAACCTAACCCTAACCCTCACGCTGACCCTAAATGCACTGAATTCTAAGCATAACTCTAACCCTAAATGTGCTCGATTCAAACCCTAACAGTAAATCGTCAATTTGAACACTAACCCAAAGCCTAAATACACTCGATTCTCATCCAAAATGCAATCCTGACGTTAAGCCTAAACCTAAACCTCGATTCTACCAACACAAACCTTAACCCTAATCCTAACCCTATCCTTTCCGCTAGCCCTAAAAGCACTTTAACCCTAATCCTCACCCTAACGCTAACACTAAAGCTGTGCTTGATTCTAACCCTAACCCTCACCCTAAGCCTAACCCTAAGACTAACTCTCGATTCTACGAAAGCTAACCCTAAACCTAACTCTAACCCTAGCACTATGCTTAATGCTCTCCATTGTAACCCTGACCCTAAACCGAACCCTAACCCTAACCCTAACCCTAAATGCACTGAATTCTAATGACAACTCTATCCCTAAATGTGCCTGATTCTAACGCTATAACTAAATCATCAATTTCAACACTAACCCTAAGCCCAAATGCTCTGAATTATGAGCCAAAATGCTCTCCTGACCCTAAGCCTAACCCAAAACCTCGATTCTACCAACACAAACCCTAACCCTAATCCTAAAGCAACTCCTCCCCTACCCCTAAATGCACTCAAACCCTGACCCTAACCCCAACCCTAACGCTAAAAGTGCTCCTGATTCTAACCCTAATCCTAACCCTAACCCTCACCCTAACACTGACCCTCGATTCTACGAAAGCTAACCCTATACCTAACTCTAACCCTAACACTATCCTTAAATGCACTCGATTCTAACCCTCACCCTAAACATAAACCTAACCCTATCCCTAATCCTAACCCTAAATGCACTGTATTCTAACCATAACTCTAACCCTAATGTGCTCGATTATAACCCTAACACTAAATCGTCAATCTCAACACTAAGCCTACCCCTAAATGTACTAGAATCTAACCCAAAAAGCAATCCTGACCCCAAGCCTAACCCTAAACCTCGATTCTACCAACACAAACCCTACTCCTAATCCCAACCCTCCTCCTATCCCTACCTCTGTATGCACTCTAACCCCAACCCTGACCCAAACCCTAACACTAAAAATGCGCTTGATTCTATCCCTAACCCTAACCCTAACCCTAACCTTAACCCTAACCCTAACCCTCAAGTCTACGAAACCTAACCCTAAACCTAACTCTCATCCTAACACTATCCTTAAATGCTCTCGATTCTAATCCTGACCCTAATAACCCTAACCCTAACCCTCAGCTTATATATAGTGGATTCTAACCATAACTCTAACCCTAATGTGCTCGATTCTAAGTCTAACACTAAATCGTCACTCTCAACACTAACCCTAACTCTAAATGCACTCAGTTGTAACCCAAAAGGCAATCCTCACCCTACGCCTAACCCTAAACTAACTTCGATTCTACCAACACAAACCCTAACCCTACCCCTACCCCTACCCCTACCCCTACCCCTAAATGCCCTCTAACCCTACCCCAACCCCTTACACTAACCCTAACCCTAGGAATTCTATCCAAAACTCTAACCCTAAATGTGCTCGAATCTAACCCAAACACTAAATCGTCAATTTCAACACTATCCCTAACCCTAAATTCACTCGACTCTAACCCAAAAGCCATTCCTGACCCTAAGCCTAACCCTAAACCTCGATTCTACCAACACAAACCTTAACCCTAATCCTAACCCTACTCCTACGCCTACCCCTAAATGCACTTTAAGCCATACCCTGATGAAAAGCAGACCACTAAAAATGTGCCTGATTCTAACCCTAACCCTAACCCTAAGCCTAACCTTAAGCCTAACCCTCGATTCTACGAAAGCGAACGCTAAACCTAACTCTAACCCTAGCACTATCCTTAAATGCTCTCGATGTTAACCCTGACCCTCAACCTACCCCAACCCTAACGCTAACCCTAAATGCACTGAATTCTAAGCATAACTCTAACCCTAAATGTGCTCGATTCAAACCCTAACACTAAATCGTCAATTTGCACACTAACCCAAAGCCTAAATACACTCGTTTATGATCCAAAATGCAATCCTGACCCTAAGCCTAAACCTAAACCTCGATTCTACCAACACAAACCTTAACCCTAATCCTAACCCTATCCGTTCCACTAGCCCTAAAAGCACTTTAACCCTAATCCTCACCCTAACGCTAACACTAAAGCTGTGCTTGATTCTAACCCTAACCCTCACCCTAAGCCTAACCCTAAGCCTAACACTCGATTCTACGAAAGCTAACCCTAAACCTAACTCTAACCCTAGCACTATCCTTAATGCTCTCCATTCTAACCCTGACCCTAAACCTAACCCTAACCGTATCCCTAACAATAAATGCACTGAATTCTAATCATAACTCTATCCCTAAATGTGCCTGATTCTAACGCTATAACTAAATCATCAATTTCAACACTAACCCTAAGGCCAAATGCTCTGAATTATGGCACAAAATCCTCTCCTGACCCTAAGGCTATGCCAAAACCTAGATTCTACACAAACCCTAACCGTAATCCTAACCCAACTCCTCCCCTACCCCTAAATGCACTCAAACCCTGACCCTAACCCCAACCCTAACGCTTAAAAATGCTCCTGATTCTAACCCTAATCCTAACCCTAACCCTCACCCTAACACTGAACCTCGATTATACGAAAGCTAACCCCTATACCTAACTCTAACACTAACACTATCCTTGAATGCACTCGATTCTAACCCTCACCCCTAAACATAAACCTAACCCTATCCCTAATCCTAACCCTAAATGCACTGGATTCTAACCATAACTCTAACCCTAATGTGCTCGATTATAACCCTAAGACTAAATCGTCAATCTCAACACTAAGCCTAACCCTAAATGCATTCGACTTTAACCCAAAAAGCAATCCTGACCCTAAGCCTGACCCTAAACCTCGATTCTACCAACACAACCCTAACCCTAATCCCAACCCTCCTCCTATCCCTACCTCTGTATGCACTCTAACCCTAACCCTGACCCAACCCCCTAACACTAAAAATGCGCTTGATTTCTATCCCTAACCCTAACCCTAACCCTAACCCTAACCCTCCATTCTACGAAACCTAACCCTAAACCTAACTCTCATCCTAACACTATCCTTAAATGCTCTCGATTCTAATCCTGACCCTAATAACCCTAACCCTAACCCTAAGCTTATATATAGTGGATTATAACCATAACTCTAACCCTAATGTGCTCGATTCGAAGTCTAACACTAAATCATCAATCTCAACACTAACCCTAACTCTAAATGCACTCACTTGTAACCCAAAAGGCAATCCTTACCCTACGCCTAACCCTAAACTTCGATTCTACCAACACACATCCTAACCCTAACCCTAACCCTAACCCGACCCCTACCCCTAAATGCCCTCTAAGCCATACCGTGATGAAAAGCAGACCATTAAAAATGTGCCTGATTCTAACCCTAACCCTAACCCTGAGCTTAACCTTAAGCCTAAACCTCGATTCTACGAAAGCGAATGCTAAACCTAACTCTAACCCTAGCACTATCCTTAAATACTCTCGATTCTAACCCTGACCCTAAACCTAACCCTAAACCTAACGCTGACCCTAAATGCACTGAATTCTAAGCATAACTCTACCCCTAAATGTGCTCGATTCAAATCCTAACACTAAATCGTCAATTTGAACACTAACCCAAAGCCTAAATACACTCGATTCTCATCCAAAATGCAATCCTGACCCTAAGCCTAAACCTAAACCTCGATTCTACCAACACAAACCTTAACCCTAATCCTAACCCTGTCCCTTCCACTAGCCCTAAAAGCACTTTAACCCTAATCCTCACCCTAACGCTAACACTAAAGCTGTGCTTGATTCTAACCCTAACCCTCACCCTAAGCCTAACCCTAAGACTAACCCTCGATTCTACGAAAGCTAACCCTAAACCTAACTCTAACCCTAGCACTATCCTTAATGTTCTCCATTGTAACGCTGACCCTAAACCTAACCCTAACCCTAACCCTAACCCTAAATGCACTGAATTCTAATCATAACTCTATCCCTAAATGTGCCTGATTCTAACGCTATAACTAAATCATCAATTTCAACACTAACCCTAAGCCCAAATGCTCTGAATTATGAGCCAAAATGCTCTCCTGACCCTAAGCCTAACCCAAAACCTCGATTGTACCAACACAAACCCTAACCCTAATCCTAAAGCAACTCCTCCCTTACCGCTAAATGCACTCAAACCCTGACCCTAACCCCAACCCTAACGCTAAAAATGCTCCTGATTCTAACCCTAATCCTAACCCTAACCCTCACCCTAACACTGACCCTCGATTCTACGAAAGCTATCCCTATACCTAACTCTAACACTAACACTATCCTTAAATGCACTCAATTCTAACCCTCACCCTAAACATAAACCTAACCCTATCCCTAATCCTAACTCTAAATGCACTGGATTCTAACCATAACTCTAACCCTAATGTGCTCGATTATAACCCAAACACTAAATCGTCAATCTCAACACTAAGCCTAACCCTAAATGCATTCGACTTTAACCCAAAAAGCAATCCTGACCCTAAGCCTAACCCTAAACCTCGATTCTACCAACACAAACCCTACCCCTAATCCCAACCCTCCTCCTATCCCTACCTCTGTATGCACTCTAACCCCAACCCTGACCCAAACCCTAACACTAAAAATGCGCTTGATTCTATCCCTAACCCTAACCCTAACCATAACCTTAACCCTAACCCTAACACTCAAGTCTACGAAACCTAACCCTAAACCTAACTCTCATCCTAACACTATCCTTAAATGCTCTCGATTCTAATCCTGACCCTAATAACCCTAACCCTAACCCTCAGCTTATATATAGTGGATTCTAACCATAACTCTAACCCTAATGTGCTCGATTCTAAGTCTAACACTAAATCGTCACTCTCAACACTAACCCTAACTCTAAATGCACTCAGTTGTAACCCAAAAGGCAATCCTCACCCTACGCCTAACCCTAAACTAACTTCGATTCTACCAACACAAACCCTAACCCTACACCTACCCCTACCCCTACCCCTACCCCTAAATGCTCTCTAACCCTACCCCAACCCCTTACACTAACCCTAACCCTAAGGAATTCTATCCAAAACTCTAACCCTAAATGTGCTCGAATCTAACCCAAACACTAAATCGTCAATTTCAACACTATCCCTAACCCTAAATGCACTCGACTCTAACCCAAAAGCCATTCCTGACCCTAAGCCGAACCCTAAACCTCGATTCTACCAACACAAACCTTAACCCTAATCCTAACCCTACTCCTACGCCTACCCCTAAATGCACTTTAAGCCATACCCTGATGAAAAGCAGACCACTAAAAATGTTCCTGATTCTAACCCTAACCCTAACCCTAAGCCTAACCTTAAGCCTAACCCCTCGATTCTACGAAAGCGAACGCTAAACCTACCTCTAACCCTAGCACTATCCTTAAATGCTCTCGATGTTAACCCTGACCCTCAACCTACCCCAACCCTAACGCTAACCCTAAATGCACTGAATTCTAAGCATAACTCTAACCCTAAATGTGCTCGATTCAAACCCTAACACTAAATCGTCAATTTGAACACTAACCCAAAGCCTAAATACACTCGTTTATGATCCAAAATGCAATCCTGACCCTAAGGCTAAACCTAAACCTCGATTCTACCAACACAAACCTTAACCCTAATCCTAACCCTATCCGTTCCCACTAGCCCTAAAAGCACTTTAACCCTAATCCTCACCCTAACGCTAACACTAAAGCTTGTGCTTGATTCTAACCCTAACCCTCACCCTAAGCCTAACCCTAAGCCTAACCCTCGATTCTACGAAAGCTAACCCTAAACCTAACTCTAACCCTAGCACTATCCTTAATGCTCTCCATTCTAACCCTGACCCTTAAACCTAACCCTAACCGTATCCCTAACAATAAATGCACTGAATTCTAATCACAACTCTATCCCTAAATGTGCCTGATTCTAACGCTATAACTAAATCATCACATTCAACACTAACCCTAAGGCCAAATGCTCTGAATTATGGCACAAAATCCTCTCCTGACCCTAAGGCTAACCCAAAACCTAGATTCTACCACACAAACCCTAACCGTAATCCTAACCCAACTCCTCCCCTACCCTAAATGCACTCAAACCCTGACCCTAACCCCAACCCTAACGCTAAAAATGCTCCTGATTCTAACCCTCATCCTAACCCTAACCCTCACCCTAACACTGAACCTCGATTCTACGAAAGCTAACCCTATACCTAACTCTAACACTAACACTATCCTTGAATGCACTCGATTCTAACCCTCACCCTAAACATAAACCTAACCCTATCCCTAATCCTAACCCCTAAATGCACTGGATTCTAACCATAACTCTAACCCTAATGTGCTCGATTATAACCTTAAGACTAAATCGTCAATCTCAACACTAAGCCTAAGGCTAAATGCATTCGACTCTAACCCAAAAAGCAATCCTGACCCTAAGCCTAACCCTAAACCTCGATTCTACCAACACAAACCCTAACCCTAATCCCAACCCTCCTCCTATCCCTACCTCTGTATGCACTCTAACCCTAACCCTGACCCAACCCCTAACACTAAAAATGCGCTTGATTCTATCCCTAACCCTAACCCTAACCCTAACCCTAACCCTCAATTCTACGAAACCTAACCCTAAACCTAACTCTCATCCTAACACTATCCTTAAGTGCTCTCGATTCTAATCCTGTCCCTAATAACCCTAACCCTAACCCTCAGCTTATATATAGTGGATTATAACCATAACTCTAACCCTAATGTGCTCGATTCGAAGTCTAACACTAAATCATCAATCTCAACACTAACGCTAACTCTAAATGCACTCAGTTGTAACCCAAAAGGCAATCCTCACCCTACGCCTAACCCTAAACTTCGATTCTACCAACACACACCCTAACCCTAACCCTAACCCTAACCCGACCCCTACCCCTAAATGCACTCTAACCCTACCCCTACCCCTTACACTAACCCTAACCCTAACGAATTTTAACCAAAACTCTAACCCTAAAGGTGCTCGATTCTAACACAAACAATAATCGTCAATTTCAACACTATCCCTAACCCTAAATGCACTCGACTCTAACCCAAAAGCCATTTCTGACCCTAAGCCTAACCCTAAACCTCGATTCTACCAACACAAACCTTAACCCTAATCCTAACCCTACTCTTACGCCTACCCCTAAATGCACTCTTAGCCATACCGTGATGAGAAGCAGACCATTAAAAATGTGCCTGATTCTAACCCTAACCCTAACCCTTAGCCTAACCTTAAGCCTAACTCTCGATTCTACGAAAGCTAACGCTAAACCTAACTCTAACCCTAGCACTATCCTTAAATGCTCTCGATTCTAACCCTGACCCTAAACCTAACCCTAACCCTCACGCTGACCCTAAATGCACTGAATTCTAAGCATAACTCTAAACCTAAATGTGCTCGATTCAAACCCTAACACTAAATCGTCAATTTGAACACTAACCCAAAGCCTAAATACACTCGATTCTGATGCAAAATGCAATCCTGACCCTAAGCCTAAACCTAAACCTCGATTCTACCAACACAAACCTTAACCCTAATCCTAACCTTATCCCTTCCGCTAGCCCTAAAAGCACTTTAATCCTAATCCTCACCCTAACGCTAACACTAAAGCTGTGCTTGATTCTAACCCTAACCCTCACCCTAAGCCTAACCCTAAGACTAACCCTCGATTCTACGAAAGCTAACCCTAAACCTAACTCTAACCCTAGCACTATGCTTAATGCTCTCCATTGTAACCCTGACCCTAAACCGAACCCTAACCCTAACCCTAAACCTAAATGCACTGAATTCTAATCATAACTCTATCCCTAAATGTGCCTGATTCTAACGCTATAACTAAATCATCAATTTCAACACTAACCCTAAGCCCAAATGCTCTGAATTATGACCCAAAATGCTCTCCTGACCCTAAACCTAACCCAAAACCTCGATTCTACCAACACAAACGCTAACCCTAATCCTAATCCAACTCCTCCCCTACCGCTAAATGCACTCAAACCCTGACCCTAACCCCAACCCTAACGCTAAAAATGCTCCTGATTCTAACCCTAATCCTAACCCTAACCCTCACCCTAACACTGAACCTCGATTCTACGAAAGCTATCCCTATACCTAACTCTAACCCTAACACTATTCTTAAATGCACTCGATTCTAACCCTCACCCTAAAGCTAACACTAACCCTTATCTTAATGTTGATGCTAAACTTAACCCTAACCCTAAATGCACTCAATTCTAACCCTAACCCTAAACCGAACCCTAAATGCACTCTAAGACTAACCCAAATCCTAACCCTAACCCAAAGCATAACCCTCACCCTAAACACTATCCCTCACCCTAATCCTAACTGTGACCCTAACCCTAACCCTAAACCTAACCATAACCTTAACCCTAACGATAACCCTTACCCTAACCCTAAATGCACTCCCTTCTAACCCTAACACTAATCCTGACCCTAAATGCACTCTAACTTTAACCCTAAACCTCACCTTAAATCCAACTCTAACCATAACCCTAATCCTAACCCTAACCTGAAACCTAAATCTAACCCTAATCCTAACCCTAACCCTAAACCTAACCCTGAACCCTAACGCTAACCCTAACCCAAACCCTCACCGTAACCCTAACCCTAACTCTAACCCTAACCCTAACCCTAACTCTACCCCTAACTTTAACCCTAACCCTAACCCTAAATGCAATCGATTCTAACTGTAACCCTAACCTTAACCTTAAAGGAACTCTAACACTAGCCGAAACCCTAAACCTGACCCTAACCGTAATACTAACCCTAAACCCTAACCCTAACCCAAACCCTATCTGTAACCCTAATCCTAAATTTAACCTTAACCCTAACCCGAAACCAAACCCTAAACCTAACCCTACCCCTTACTGTAACACTAACCCTAACACTACCCCTAAATGCACTCTTACCCTAACCCTAAACCTAAACGTCAACCTAACCCAAACCGTAACCCTAAACCCTAACCCCGACATGCAATCGATTCTAACTCTCACCCTAAACCTACCCTTAAATGCACTCTAAACCTAACCCTAACCCTAACCCTAAACCCTAACCCTAACAATAAACCAAACCCTGACCATAACCCTAACCCTAACCCTAAACTTATACCAAACCCTAACCCTAACCCTAACCCTAAATGCACTATGAACCTAACCCTAACCTTACCCCAACCCTAAACTTAACCCTAAACCTAACCCTAACCCTAACGCTAACCCTAACCCTAACCCTAAACCCTAACACTAACCGAAACCCTAACCCTAAACACTTACCCATACCCTGAATGCACTCGATTCTAACCCTAACCCTAAACCTACCCTTAAATGCACTCTAACCCTAACTCTAACGCTAATCCAAACCCTAACCTTAACACTAACCCTATACCTAACTGTAACCCTAATCCTAACCCTACCCCTAACCGTAACCTAAACCCTAATGATAATCCTAAACCTAATACTAAATGCGCTCGATTGTAACCCTAAATCTAACCCTCGATTATAATGCTAACTGTAACCCTTACCATAACCCTAAACCTAAATCGAACCCTACCCGTAACCCTAAACATAACCCTACACCTAATCCTAACCCCAAATCGATTCTAACCCTAACCCTAACCCTAACCCTAAAACTAACCCTGAACTCTAACCCTAACCCTAACCCAAACCCTCACAGTTACCCTAAAACTAACTCCAACATTAACCTTACTCCTAACTTTAACCCTAACCCTAACTCTAAATGCATTCGATTCTAACGGTAACCCTAACCCTAAACCTAAAGGCATGCTAACACTAGCCCAAACCATAACCCTAACCCTGACCCTAATCGAAACGCTCACCGTAACCCTAACCCTAACACTAAACCTAACCCTAACCCTAAGCCTAAATATAACCCTCAATTCTAACCCTAAACTTAACAGTACATGCATTCGATTCTAACCCTAACCTTAATCCTAACCCTAACCCTAAAACTAACCCTGAACTCTAACCCTAACCCTAACCCAAACCCTCACAGTAACCCTAACACTAACTCTAACCCTAACCTTACTCCTAACTTTAACCCTAACCCTAACCCTACATGCACTCGATTCTAACCGTAACCCTAACCCAACCCTAAAGGCACGCTAACACTAGCCCAAACCCTAACCCTAACCCTAACCCTAACCGAAACCCTAACCGTAACCCTAACCCCAACACTAAACCGAACCCTAACCCTAACCCTAAATATAACCCTCAATTCTAACCCTAAATTTAACAGTACATGCACTCGATTCTAACCCTAACCCTAACCCTAACCCTAAAACTAACCCTGAACCCTAACCCTAACCCTGACCCAAACCCTCACAGTAACCCTAACACTAACTCTGACCCTAACCTTACTCCTAACTTTAACCCTAACCCTAACCCTAATTGCACTCGATTCTAACCGTAACCCTAACCCTAACCCTAAAGGCACGCTAACACTAGCCCAAACCATAACCCTAACCCTAACCCTAACTGAAACCCTAACCGTAACCCTAACCCTAACACTAAACCTAACCCTAAATATAACCCTCAATTCTAACCCAAAACTTAACAGTACATGCACTCGATTATAACCCTAACCCTAACCCTAACCCTAACCCTAAAACTAACCCTGAACTCTAACCCTAACCCCAACCCAAACCCTCACAGTAACCTTAACACTAACTCTAACCCTAACCTTTCTCCTAACTTTACCCCTAACCCTAACCCTAAATGCACTCGATTCTAACCGTAACCCTAACCCTAACCCTAAAGGCACGCTAACACTAGCCCAAACCATAGCCCTAACCCTAACCCTAACTGAAACCCTAACCGTAACCCTAACCCTAACACTAAACCTAACCCTAACCCTAACCCTAAATATAACCCTCAATTCTAACCCTCAACTTAACAGTACATGCACTCGATTCTAACCCTAACCCTAAAGCTAACACTAACCCTTATCTTAATGTTGACGCTAAACTTAACCCTAACCCTAAATGCACTCGATTCTAACCCTAACCCTAAACCGAACCCTAAATGCACTCTAAGACTAACCCAAATACTAACCGTAACCCAAAGCATAACCCTCACCCTAAACACTAACCCTAACCCTAATCCTAACTGTGACCCTAACCCTAACCCTAAACCTAACCATAACCTTAACCCTAACGATAACCCTTACCCTAACCCTAAATGCACTCCCTTCTAACCCTAACACTAATCCTGACCCTAAATGCACTCTAACTTTAACCCTAAACCTCACCTTAAACCCAACTCTAACCATAACCCTAATCCTAACCCTAACCTGAAACCTAAATCTAACCCTAATCCTAACCCTAACCCTAAACCTAACCCTGAACCCTAACGCTAACCCTAACCCAAACCCTCACCGTAACCCTAACCCTAACTCTAACCCTAACCCTAACCCTAACTCTACCCCTAACATTAACCCTAACCCTAACCCTAAATGCAATCGATTCTAACTGTAACCCTAACCTTAACCTTAAAGGCACTCTAACACTAGCCGAAACCCTAACCCTGACCCTAACCGTAATCCTAACCCTAAACCCTAACCCTAACCCAAACCCTATCTGTAACCCTAATCCTAAATTTCACCTTAACCCGAATCCTAAACCCGAACCCTAACCCTAAACCAAACCCTAAACCTAACCCTAACCCTTACTGTAACACTAACCCTAACACTTCCCCTAAAGGCACTCTTACCCTAACCCTAAACCTAAACCTCACCCTAACACAGACCGTAACCGTAAACCCTAAGCCCGACATGCACTCGATTCTAACTCTAACCCTAAACCTACCCTTAAATGCACTCTAACCCTAACCCTAACACTAACACAAAACCTAAACCTAAACCTTAACCCTAACACTAAAGCAAACCCTGCCCGTAACCCTAACCCTAACCCTAACCCTATACCAAACCCTAACCCTGACCCTAACCCCAAATGCACTATGAACCTAACCCTAACATTACCCTAACCCTAAACTTAACCCTAAACCTAAACCTAACCCTAACACTAAACCTAGCCTTAACCCTAACCCTAAATATAACCCTCAATTCTAACCCTAAACTTAACAGTACATGCACTCGATTCTAACCGTAACCCTAACCCTAACCCTAAAGGCACGCTAACACTAGCCCAAACCATAGCCCTAACCCTAACCCTAACTGAAACCCTAACCGTAACCCTAACCCTAACCCTAAACTTATACCAAACTCTAACCCTAACCCTAACCCTAAATGCACTCTGAACCTAACCCTAACCTTACCCCAACCCTAAACTTAACCCTAAACCTAACCCTAACCCTAACGCTAACCCTAACCCTAACCCTAAACCCTAACGCTAACACTAACCGAAACCCTCACCCTAAACACTTACCCTTACCTTGAATGCACTCGATTCTAACCCTAACCCTAAACCTACCCTTAAATGCACTCTAACCCTAACTCTAACGCTAATCCAAACCCTAACCTTAACCCTAACCCTATACCTAACTGTAACCCTAATACTAACCCTACCCCTAACCGTAACCTAAACCCTAATGATAATCCTAAACCTAATACTAAATGTGCCCGATTGTAACCCTAACCCTAACCCTCGATTATAATGCTAACTGTAACCCTTACCATAACCCTAAATCTAAATCTAACCCTACCCGTAACCCTAAACATAACCCTACACCTAATCCTAACCCCAAATCGATTCTAACCCTAACCCTAACCCTAACCCTAAAACTAACCCTGAACTCTAACCCTAACCCTAACCCAAACCCTCACAGTAACCCTAACACTAACTCCAACCCTAACCTTACTACTAACTTTAACCCTAACCCTAACCCTAAATGCATTCGATTCTAACGGTAACCCTAACCCTAACCCTAAAGGCACGCTAACACTAGCCCAAACCATAACCCTAACCCTGACCCTAACCGAAACCCTCACCGTAACCCTAACCCTAACACTAAACCTAACCCTAACCCTAACCCTAAATATAACCCTCAATTCTAACCCTAAACTTAACAGTACATGCATTCGATTCTAACCCTAACCCTAATCCTAACCCTAACCCTAAAACTAACCCTGAACCCTAACCATAACCCTAACCCAAACCCTCACAGTAACCCTAACACTAACTCTAACCCTAACTTTACTCCTAACTTTAACCCTAACCCTAACCCTACATGCACTCGATTCTAACCATAACCCTAACCCAACCCTAAAGGCACGCTAACACTAGTCCAAACCATAACCCTGACCCTAACCCTAAAGGAAACCCTAACGGTAACCCTAACCCTCACCCTAACACTAAACCTCACCCTAAACCTAACCCTAAATATAACCCTCATATCTAACCCTCAACTTAACAGTACATGCACTCGATTCTAACCCTAACCCTAAAGCTAACACTTACCCTTATCTTAATGTTGACGGTAAACTTAACCCTAACCCTAAATGCACTCGATTCTAACCCTAACCCTAAACCGAACCCTAAATACACTCTAAGAATAACCCAAATCCTAACGCTAACACAAAGCATAACCCTAACCCTAAACCCTAACCCTAACCCTAATCATAACTGTGACCCTAACCCTAACCCTAAACCTAACCATAACCTTAACCCTCACGATAACCCTTACCCTAACCCTAAATGCACTCCCTTCTAACACTAACACTAATCCTGACCCTAAATGCACTCTAACTCTAACCCTAAACCTAACCTTAAACCTAACTCTAACCATAACCCTAATCCTAACCCTAACCTGAAACCTAAATTTAGCCCTAATCCTAACCCTAACCCTAACCCTAACTTTAACCCTAACCCTAACCCTAACCCTAACCCTAAATCCTAACCCCAAATCGATTCTAACCCTAACCCTAACCCTAACCCTAAAACTAACCCTGAACCCAAACCCTAACCCCAACCCAAACCATCACAGTAACCCTAACACTAACTCTAACCCTAACCCTACTCTTAACTTTAACCCTAACGCTAACCCTAAATGCACTCGATTCTAACCGTAACCGTAACCCTAACCCTAAAGGCACGCTAACACTAGCCCAAACCATAACCCTAACCCTAACTCTAACTGAAACCCTAACCGTAACCCTAACCCTAACACTAAACCTAACCCTAAATAAAACCCTCAATTCTAACCCTAAACTTAACAGTATATGCACTAGATTCTAACCCTAACCCTAACCCTAACCCTAAACCTAACCCTGAACCCTAACCCTAACCCTGAACCAAACCCTCACAGTAACCCTAACACTAACTCTGACCCTAACCTTACTCCTAACTTTAACCCTAAGCCTAACCCTAAATGCACTCGATTCTAACCGTAACCGTAACCCTAACCCTAAAGGTGCGCTAACACTAGCCCAAACCATAACCCTAACCCTAACCCTAACTGACACCCTAACCGTAACCCTAACCCTAACACTAAACCTAACCCTAACCCTAACCCTAAATATAACCCTCAATTCTAACCCTACTCTTAACAGTACATGCACTCGATTCTAACCCTAACCCTAACCCTAACCCTAACCCTAAAACTAACCCTGAACTCTAACCCTAACCCCAACCCAAACCCTCACAGTAACCTTAACACTAACTCTAACCCTAACCTTACTCCTAACTTTACCCCTAACCCTAACCGTAAATGCACTCGATTCTAACCGTAACCCTAACCCTAACCCTAAAGGCACGCTAACACTAGCCCAAACCATAACCCTAACCCTAACCCTAACTGAAACCCTAACCGTAACCCTAACCCTAACACTAAACCTAACCCTAACCCTAACCCTAAATATAACTCTCAATTCTAACCCTCAACTTAACAGTACATGCACTCGATTCTAACCCTAACCCTAAAGCTAACACTAACCCTTATCTTAATGTTGACGCTAAACTTAACCCTAACCCTAAATGCACTCGATTCTAACCCTAACCCTAAACCGAACCCTAAATGCACTCTAAGACTAACCCAAATACTAACCGTAACCCAAAGCATAACCCTCACCCTAAACACTAACCCTAACCCTAATCCTAACTGTGACCCTAACCCTAACCCTAAACCTAACCATAACCTTAACCCTAACGATAACTCTTACCCTAACCCTAAATGCACTCCCTTCTAACCCTAACACTAATCCTGACCCTAAATGCACTCTAACTTTAACCCTACTCCTATGCCTACCTCTGTATGCACTCTAACCCTAACCCTGACCCAACCCCTAACACTAAAAATGCGCTTCATTCTAACCCTAACCCTAACCCTAACCATAACCCTGACCCTCAATTCTACGAAACCTAACCTTAAACCTAACTCTAACCCTAACACTATCCTTAAATGCTCTCGATTCTAATCCTGACCCTAATAACCCTAACCCTAACCCTAAGCTTATATATAGTGGATTATAACCATAACTTTAACCCTAATGTGCTCGATTCGAAGTCTAACACTAAATCATCAATCTCAACACTAACCCTAACTCTAAATGCACTCAGTTGTAACCCAAAAGGCAATCCTTACCCTACGCCTAACCCTAAACTTCGATTCTACCAACACACACCCTAACCCTAACCCTAACCCTAACCCGACCCCTACCCCTAAATGCCCTCTAAGCCATACCGTGATGAAAAGCAGACCATTAAAAATGTGCCTGATTCTAACCCTAAACCTAACCCTGAGCCTAACCTTAAGCCTAACCCTCGATTCTACGAAAGCGAACGCTAAACCTAACTCTAACCCTAGCACTATCCTTAAATGCTCTCGATTCTAACCCTGACCCTAAACCTAGCCCTAACCCTCACGCTGACCCTAAATGCACTGAATTCTAAGCATAACTCTAACCCTAAATGTGATCGATTCAAACCCTAACACTAAATCGTCAATTTGAACACTAACCCAAAGCCTAAATACACTCGATTCTCATCCAAAATGCAATCCTGACCCTAAGCCTAAACCTAAACCTCGATTCTACCAACACAAACCTTAACCCTAATCCTAACCCTATCCCTTCCACTAGCCCTAAAAGCACTTTAACCCTAATCCTCACCCTAACGCTAACACTAAAGCTGTGCTTGATTCTAACCCTAACCCTCACCCTAAGCCTAACCCTAAGACTAACCCTCGATTCTACGAAAGCTAACCCTAAACCTAACTCTAACCCTAGCACTATGCTTAATGCTCTCCATTGTAACCCTGACCCTAAACCGAACCCTAACCCTAACCCTAACCCTAAATGCACTGAATTCTAATGACAACTCTATCCCTAAATGTGCCTGATTCTAACGCTATAACTAAATCATCAATTTCAACACTAACCCTAAGCCCAAATGCTCTGAATTATGAGCCAAAATGCTCTCCTGACCCTAAGCCTAACCCAAAACCTCGATTCTACCAACACAAACCCTAACCCTAATCCTAAAGCAACTCCTCCCCTACCGCTAAATGCACTCAAACCCTGACCCTAACCCCAACCCTATCCCTAATCCTAACCCTAAATGCACTGGATTCTAACCATAACTCTAACCCTAATGTGCTCGATTATAACCCTAACACTAAATCGTCAATCTCAACACTAAGCCTAACCCTAAATGCATTCGACTTTAACCCAAAAAGCAATCCTGACCCCAAGCCTAACCCTAAACCTCGATTCTACCAACACAAACCCTACCCCTAATCCCAACCCTCCTCCTATCCCTACCTCTGTATGCACTCTAACCCCAACCCTGACCCAAACCCTAACACTAAAAATGCGCTTGATTCTATCCCTAACCCTAACCCTAACCCTAACCTTAACCCTAACCCTAACCCTCAAGTCTACGAAACCTAACCCTAAACCTAACTCTCATCCTAACACTATCCTTAAATGCTCTCGATTCTAATCCTGACCCTAATAACCCTAACCCTAACCCTCAGCTTATATATAGTGGATTCTAACCATAACTCTAACCCTAATGTGCTCGATTCTAAGTCTAACACTAAATCGTCACTCTCAACACTAACCCTAACTCTAAATGCACTCAGTTGTAACCCAAAAGGCAATCCTCACCCTACGCCTAACCCTAAACTAACTTCGATTCTACCAACACAAACCTTAACCCTACCCCTACCCCTACCCCTACCCCTACCCCTACCCCTAAATGCTCTCTAACCCTACCCCAACCCCTTACACTAACCCTAACCCTAAGGAATTCTATCCAAAACTCTAACCCTAAATGTGCTCGAATCTAACCCAAACACTAAATCGTCAATTTCAACACTATCCCTAACCCTAAATGCACTCGACTCTAACCCAAAAGCCATTCCTGACCCTAAGCCTAACCCTAAACCTCGATTCTACCAACACAAACCTTAACCCTAATCCTAACCCTACTCCTACCCCTACCCCTAAATGCACTTTAAGCCATACCCTGATGAAAAGCAGACCACTAAAAATGTGCCTGATTCTAACCCTAACCCTAACCCTAAGCCTAACCTTAAGCCTAACCCTCGATTCTACGAAAGCGAACGCTAAACCTACCTCTAACCCTAGCACTATCCTTAAATGCTCTCGATGTTAACCCTGACCCTCAACCTACCCCAACCCTAACGCTAACCCTAAATGCTCTGAATTCTAAGCATAACTCTAACCCTAAATGTGCTCGATTCAAACCCTAACACTAAATCGTCAATTTGAACACTAACCCAAAGCCTAAATACACTCGATTCTGATCCAAAATGCAATCCTGACCCTAAGGCTAAACCTAAACCTCTATTCTACCAACACAAACCTTAACCCTAATCCTAACCCTATCCGTTCCACTAGCCCTAAAAGCACTTTAACCCTAATCCTCACCCTAACGCTAACACTAAAGCTGTGCTTGATTCTAACCCTAACCCTCACCCTAAGCCTAACCCTAAGCCTAACCCTCGATTCTACGAAAGCTAACCCTAAACCTAACTCTAACCCTAGCACTATCCTTAATGCTCTCCATTCTAACCCTGACCCTAAACCTAACCCTAACCGTATCCCTAACAATAAATGCACTGAATTCTAATCATAACTCTATCCCTAAATGTGCCTGATTCTAACGCTATAACTAAATCATCAATTTCAACACTAACCCTAAGGCCAAATGCTCTGAATTATGGCACAAAATCCTCTCCTGACCCTAAGGCTAAGCCAAAACCTAGATTCTACCAAAACAAACCCTAACCGTAATCCTAACCCAACTCCTCCCCTACCCCTAAATGCACTCAAACCCTGACCCTAACCCCAACCCTAACGCTAAAAATGCTCCTGATTCTAACCCTAATCCTAACCCTAACCCTCACCCTAACACTGAACCTCGATTATACGAAAGCTAACCCTATACCTAACTCTAACACTAACACTATCCTTGAATGCACTCGATTCTAACCCTCACCCTAAACATAAACCTCACCCTATCCCTAATCCTAACCCTAAATGCACTGGATTCTAACCATAACTCTAACCCTAATGTGCTCGATTATAACCTTAAGACTAAATCGTCAATCTCAACACTAAGCCTAAGGCTAAATGCATTCGACTCTAACCCAAAAAGCAATCCTGACCCTAAGCCTAACCCTAAACCTCGATTCTACCAACACAAACCCTAACCCTAATCCCAACCCTCCTCCTATCCTTACCTCTGTATGCACTCTAACCCTAACCCTGACCCAACCCCTAACACTAAAAATGCGCTTGATTCTATCCCTAACCCAAACCCTAACCCTAACCCTAACCCTAACCCTAACCCTAACCCTCAATTCTACGAAACCTAACCCTAAACCTAACTCTCATCCTAACACAATCCTTAAGTGCTCTCGATTCTAATCCTGACCCTAATAACCCTAACCCTAACCCTCAGCTTATATATAGTGGATTATAACCATAACTCTAACCCTAATGTGCTCGATTCGAAGTCTAACACTAAATCATCAATCTCAACACTAACGCTAACTCTAAATGCACTCAGTTGTAACCCAAAAGGCAATCCTCACCCTACGCCTAACCCTAAACTTCGATTCTACCAACACACACCCTAACCCTAACCCTAACCCTAACCCGACCCCTACCCCTAAATGCACTCTAACCCTACCCCTACCCCTTACACTAACCCTAACCCTAACGAATTTTAACCAAAACTCTAACCCTAAAGGTGCTCGATTCTAACACAAACAATAATCGTCAATTTCAACACTATCCCTAACCCTAAATGCACTCGACTCTAACCCAAAAGCCATTCCTAACCCTAAGCCTAACCCTAAACCTCGATTCTACCAACACAAACCTTAACCCTAATCCTAACCCTACTCTTACGCCTACCCCTAAATGCACTCTTAGCCATACCGTGATGAGAAGCAGACCATTAAAAATGTGCCTGATTCTAACCCTAACCCTAACCCTGAGCCTAACCTTAAGCCTAACCCTCGATTCTACGAAAGCTAACGCTAAACCTAACTCTAACCCTAGCACTATCCTTAAATGCTCTCGATTCTAACCCTGACCCTAAACCTAACCCTAACCCTCACGCTGACCCTAAATGCACTGAATTCTAAGCATAACTCTAACCCTAAATGTGCTCGATTCAAACCCTAACAGTAAATCGTCAATTTGAACACTAACCCAAAGCCTAAATACACTCGATTCTCATCTAAAATGCAATCCTGACGTTAAGCCTAAACCTAAACCTCGATTCTACCAACACAAACCTTAACCCTAATCCTAACCCTATCCTTTCCGCTAGCCCTAAAAGCACTTTAACCCTAATCCTCACCCTAACGCTAACACTAAAGCTGTGCTTGATTCTAACCCTAACCCTCACCCTAAGCCTAACCCTAAGACTAACCCTCGATTCTACGAAAGCTAACCCTAAACCTAACTCTAACCCTAGCACTATGCTTAATGCTCTCCATTGTAACCCTGACCCTAAACCGAACCCTAACCCTAACCCTAACCCTAAATGCACTGAATTCTAATGACAACTCTATCCCTAAATGTGCCTGATTCTAACGCTATAACTAAATCATCAATTTCAACACTAACCCTAAGCCCAAATGCTCTGAATTATGAGCCAAAATGCTCTCCTGACCCTAAGCCTAACCCAAAACCTCGATTCTACCAACACAAACCCTAACCCTAATCCTAAAGCAACTCCTCCCCTACCCCTAAATGCACTCAAACCCTGACCCTAACCCCAACCCTAACGCTAAAAGTGCTCCTGATTCTAACCCTAATCCTAACCCTAACCCTCACCCTAACACTGACCCTCGATTCTACGAAAGCTAACCCTATACCTAACTCTAACCCTAACACTATCCTTAAATGCACTCGATTCTAACCCTCACCCTAAACATAAACCTAACCCTATCCCTAATCCTAACCCTAAATGCACTGTATTCTAACCATAACTCTAACCCTAATGTGCTCGATTATAACCCTAACACTAAATCGTCAATCTCAACACTAAGCCTACCCCTAAATGTACTAGAATCTAACCCAAAAAGCAATCCTGACCCCAAGCCTAACCCTAAACCTCGATTCTACCAACACAAACCCTACTCCTAATCCCAACCCTCCTCCTATCCCTACCTCTGTATGCACTCTAACCCCAACCCTGACCCAAACCCTAACACTAAAAATGCGCTTGATTCTATCCCTAACCCTAACCCTAACCCTAACCTTAACCCTAACCCTAACCCTCAAGTCTACGAAACCTAACCCTAAACCTAACTCTCATCCTAACACTATCCTTAAATGCTCTCGATTCTAATCCTGACCCTAATAACCCTAACCCTAACCCTCAGCTTATATATAGTGGATTCTAACCATAACTCTAACCCTAATGTGCTCGATTCTAAGTCTAACACTAAATCGTCACTCTCAACACTAACCCTAACTCTAAATGCACTCAGTTGTAACCCAAAAGGCAATCCTCACCCTACGCCTAACCCTAAACTAACTTCGATTCTACCAACACAAACCCTAACCCTACCCCTACCCCTACCCCTACCCCTACCCCTAAATGCCCTCTAACCCTACCCCAACCCCTTACACTAACCCTAACCCTAGGAATTCTATCCAAAACTCTAACCCTAAATGTGCTCGAATCTAACCCAAACACTAAATCGTCAATTTCAACACTATCCCTAACCCTAAATTCACTCGACTCTAACCCAAAAGCCATTCCTGACCCTAAGCCTAACCCTAAACCTCGATTCTACCAACACAAACCTTAACCCTAATCCTAACCCTACTCCTACGCCTACCCCTAAATGCACTTTAAGCCATACCCTGATGAAAAGCAGACCACTAAAAATGTGCCTGATTCTAACCCTAACCCTAACCCTAAGCCTAACCTTAAGCCTAACCCTCGATTCTACGAAAGCGAACGCTAAACCTAACTCTAACCCTAGCACTATCCTTAAATGCTCTCGATGTTAACCCTGACCCTCAACCTACCCCAACCCTAACGCTAACCCTAAATGCACTGAATTCTAAGCATAACTCTAACCCTAAATGTGCTCGATTCAAACCCTAACACTAAATCGTCAATTTGCACACTAACCCAAAGCCTAAATACACTCGTTTATGATCCAAAATGCAATCCTGACCCTAAGCCTAAACCTAAACCTCGATTCTACCAACACAAACCTTAACCCTAATCCTAACCCTATCCGTTCCACTAGCCCTAAAAGCACTTTAACCCTAATCCTCACCCTAACGCTAACACTAAAGCTGTGCTTGATTCTAACCCTAACCCTCACCCTAAGCCTAACCCTAAGCCTAACACTCGATTCTACGAAAGCTAACCCTAAACCTAACTCTAACCCTAGCACTATCCTTAATGCTCTCCATTCTAACCCTGACCCTAAACCTAACCCTAACCGTATCCCTAACAATAAATGCACTGAATTCTAATCATAACTCTATCCCTAAATGTGCCTGATTCTAACGCTATAACTAAATCATCAATTTCAACACTAACCCTAAGGCCAAATGCTCTGAATTATGGCACAAAATCCTCTCCTGACCCTAAGGCTATGCCAAAACCTAGATTCTACCAACACAAACCCTAACCGTAATCCTAACCCAACTCCTCCCCTACCCCTAAATGCACTCAAACCCTGACCCTAACCCCAACCCTAACGCTAAAAATGCTCCTGATTCTAACCCTAATCCTAACCCTAACCCTCACCCTAACACTGAACCTCGATTATACGAAAGCTAACCCTATACCTAACTCTAACACTAACACTATCCTTGAATGCACTCGATTCTAACCCTCACCCTAAACATAAACCTAACCCTATCCCTAATCCTAACCCTAAATGCACTGGATTCTAACCATAACTCTAACCCTAATGTGCTCGATTATAACCCTAAGACTAAATCGTCAATCTCAACACTAAGCCTAACCCTAAATGCATTCGACTTTAACCCAAAAAGCAATCCTGACCCTAAGCCTGACCCTAAACCTCGATTCTACCAACACAAACCCTAACCCTAATCCCAACCCTCCTCCTATCCCTACCTCTGTATGCACTCTAACCCTAACCCTGACCCAACCCCTAACACTAAAAATGCGCTTGATTCTATCCCTAACCCTAACCCTAACCCTAACCCTAACCCTCCATTCTACGAAACCTAACCCTAAACCTAACTCTCATCCTAACACTATCCTTAAATGCTCTCGATTCTAATCCTGACCCTAATAACCCTAACCCTAACCCTAAGCTTATATATAGTGGATTATAACCATAACTCTAACCCTAATGTGCTCGATTCGAAGTCTAACACTAAATCATCAATCTCAACACTAACCCTAACTCTAAATGCACTCACTTGTAACCCAAAAGGCAATCCTTACCCTACGCCTAACCCTAAACTTCGATTCTACCAACACACATCCTAACCCTAACCCTAACCCTAACCCGACCCCTACCCCTAAATGCCCTCTAAGCCATACCGTGATGAAAAGCAGACCATTAAAAATGTGCCTGATTCTAACCCTAACCCTAACCCTGAGCTTAACCTTAAGCCTAAACCTCGATTCTACGAAAGCGAATGCTAAACCTAACTCTAACCCTAGCACTATCCTTAAATACTCTCGATTCTAACCCTGACCCTAAACCTAACCCTAAACCTAACGCTGACCCTAAATGCACTGAATTCTAAGCATAACTCTACCCCTAAATGTGCTCGATTCAAATCCTAACACTAAATCGTCAATTTGAACACTAACCCAAAGCCTAAATACACTCGATTCTCATCCAAAATGCAATCCTGACCCTAAGCCTAAACCTAAACCTCGATTCTACCAACACAAACCTTAACCCTAATCCTAACCCTGTCCCTTCCACTAGCCCTAAAAGCACTTTAACCCTAATCCTCACCCTAACGCTAACACTAAAGCTGTGCTTGATTCTAACCCTAACCCTCACCCTAAGCCTAACCCTAAGACTAACCCTCGATTCTACGAAAGCTAACCCTAAACCTAACTCTAACCCTAGCACTATCCTTAATGTTCTCCATTGTAACGCTGACCCTAAACCTAACCCTAACCCTAACCCTAACCCTAAATGCACTGAATTCTAATCATAACTCTATCCCTAAATGTGCCTGATTCTAACGCTATAACTAAATCATCAATTTCAACACTAACCCTAAGCCCAAATGCTCTGAATTATGAGCCAAAATGCTCTCCTGACCCTAAGCCTAACCCAAAACCTCGATTGTACCAACACAAACCCTAACCCTAATCCTAAAGCAACTCCTCCCTTACCGCTAAATGCACTCAAACCCTGACCCTAACCCCAACCCTAACGCTAAAAATGCTCCTGATTCTAACCCTAATCCTAACCCTAACCCTCACCCTAACACTGACCCTCGATTCTACGAAAGCTATCCCTATACCTAACTCTAACACTAACACTATCCTTAAATGCACTCAATTCTAACCCTCACCCTAAACATAAACCTAACCCTATCCCTAATCCTAACTCTAAATGCACTGGATTCTAACCATAACTCTAACCCTAATGTGCTCGATTATAACCCAAACACTAAATCGTCAATCTCAACACTAAGCCTAACCCTAAATGCATTCGACTTTAACCCAAAAAGCAATCCTGACCCTAAGCCTAACCCTAAACCTCGATTCTACCAACACAAACCCTACCCCTAATCCCAACCCTCCTCCTATCCCTACCTCTGTATGCACTCTAACCCCAACCCTGACCCAAACCCTAACACTAAAAATGCGCTTGATTCTATCCCTAACCCTAACCCTAACCATAACCTTAACCCTAACCCTAACACTCAAGTCTACGAAACCTAACCCTAAACCTAACTCTCATCCTAACACTATCCTTAAATGCTCTCGATTCTAATCCTGACCCTAATAACCCTAACCCTAACCCTCAGCTTATATATAGTGGATTCTAACCATAACTCTAACCCTAATGTGCTCGATTCTAAGTCTAACACTAAATCGTCACTCTCAACACTAACCCTAACTCTAAATGCACTCAGTTGTAACCCAAAAGGCAATCCTCACCCTACGCCTAACCCTAAACTAACTTCGATTCTACCAACACAAACCCTAACCCTACACCTACCCCTACCCCTACCCCTACCCCTAAATGCTCTCTAACCCTACCCCAACCCCTTACACTAACCCTAACCCTAAGGAATTCTATCCAAAACTCTAACCCTAAATGTGCTCGAATCTAACCCAAACACTAAATCGTCAATTTCAACACTATCCCTAACCCTAAATGCACTCGACTCTAACCCAAAAGCCATTCCTGACCCTAAGCCGAACCCTAAACCTCGATTCTACCAACACAAACCTTAACCCTAATCCTAACCCTACTCCTACGCCTACCCCTAAATGCACTTTAAGCCATACCCTGATGAAAAGCAGACCACTAAAAATGTTCCTGATTCTAACCCTAACCCTAACCCTAAGCCTAACCTTAAGCCTAACCCTCGATTCTACGAAAGCGAACGCTAAACCTACCTCTAACCCTAGCACTATCCTTAAATGCTCTCGATGTTAACCCTGACCCTCAACCTACCCCAACCCTAACGCTAACCCTAAATGCACTGAATTCTAAGCATAACTCTAACCCTAAATGTGCTCGATTCAAACCCTAACACTAAATCGTCAATTTGAACACTAACCCAAAGCCTAAATACACTCGTTTATGATCCAAAATGCAATCCTGACCCTAAGGCTAAACCTAAACCTCGATTCTACCAACACAAACCTTAACCCTAATCCTAACCCTATCCGTTCCACTAGCCCTAAAAGCACTTTAACCCTAATCCTCACCCTAACGCTAACACTAAAGCTGTGCTTGATTCTAACCCTAACCCTCACCCTAAGCCTAACCCTAAGCCTAACCCTCGATTCTACGAAAGCTAACCCTAAACCTAACTCTAACCCTAGCACTATCCTTAATGCTCTCCATTCTAACCCTGACCCTAAACCTAACCCTAACCGTATCCCTAACAATAAATGCACTGAATTCTAATCACAACTCTATCCCTAAATGTGCCTGATTCTAACGCTATAACTAAATCATCAATTTCAACACTAACCCTAAGGCCAAATGCTCTGAATTATGGCACAAAATCCTCTCCTGACCCTAAGGCTAACCCAAAACCTAGATTCTACCAACACAAACCCTAACCGTAATCCTAACCCAACTCCTCCCCTACCCCTAAATGCACTCAAACCCTGACCCTAACCCCAACCCTAACGCTAAAAATGCTCCTGATTCTAACCCTCATCCTAACCCTAACCCTCACCCTAACACTGAACCTCGATTCTACGAAAGCTAACCCTATACCTAACTCTAACACTAACACTATCCTTGAATGCACTCGATTCTAACCCTCACCCTAAACATAAACCTAACCCTATCCCTAATCCTAACCCTAAATGCACTGGATTCTAACCATAACTCTAACCCTAATGTGCTCGATTATAACCTTAAGACTAAATCGTCAATCTCAACACTAAGCCTAAGGCTAAATGCATTCGACTCTAACCCAAAAAGCAATCCTGACCCTAAGCCTAACCCTAAACCTCGATTCTACCAACACAAACCCTAACCCTAATCCCAACCCTCCTCCTATCCCTACCTCTGTATGCACTCTAACCCTAACCCTGAGCCAACCCCTAACACTAAAAATGCGCTTGATTCTATCCCTAACCCTAACCCTAACCCTAACCCTAACCCTCAATTCTACGAAACCTAACCCTAAACCTAACTCTCATCCTAACACTATCCTTAAGTGCTCTCGATTCTAATCCTGTCCCTAATAACCCTAACCCTAACCCTCAGCTTATATATAGTGGATTATAACCATAACTCTAACCCTAATGTGCTCGATTCGAAGTCTAACACTAAATCATCAATCTCAACACTAACGCTAACTCTAAATGCACTCAGTTGTAACCCAAAAGGCAATCCTCACCCTACGCCTAACCCTAAACTTCGATTCTACCAACACACACCCTAACCCTAACCCTAACCATAACCCGATCGCTACCCCTAAATGCACTCTAACCCTACCCCTACCCCTTACACTAACCCTAACCCTAACGAATTTTAACCAAAACTCTAACCCTAAAGGTGCTCGATTCTAACACAAACAATAATCGTCAATTTCAACACTATCCCTAACCCTAAATGCACTCGACTCTAACCCAAAAGCCATTTCTGACCCTAAGCCTAACCCTAAACCTCGATTCTACCAACACAAACCTTAACCCTAATCCTAACCCTACTCTTACGCCTACCCCTAAATGCACTCTTAGCCATACCGTGATGAGAAGCAGACCATTAAAAATGTGCCTGATTCTAACCCTAACCCTAACCCTTAGCCTAACCTTAAGCCTAACTCTCGATTCTACGAAAGCTAACGCTAAACCTAACTCTAACCCTAGCACTATCCTTAAATGCTCTCGATTCTAACCCTGACCCTAAACCTAACCCTAACCCTCACGCTGACCCTAAATGCACTGAATTCTAAGCATAACTCTAAACCTAAATGTGCTCGATTCAAACCCTAACACTAAATCGTCAATTTGAACACTAACCCAAAGCCTAAATACACTCGATTCTGATGCAAAATGCAATCCTGACCCTAAGCCTAAACCTAAACCTCGATTCTACCAACACAAACCTTAACCCTAATCCTAACCTTATCCCTTCCGCTAGCCCTAAAAGCACTTTAATCCTAATCCTCACCCTAACGCTAACACTAAAGCTGTGCTTGATTCTAACCCTAACCCTCACCCTAAGCCTAACCCTAAGACTAACCCTCGATTCTACGAAAGCTAACCCTAAACCTAACTCTAACCCTAGCACTATGCTTAATGCTCTCCATTGTAACCCTGACCCTAAACCGAACCCTAACCCTAACCCTAAACCTAAATGCACTGAATTCTAATCATAACTCTATCCCTAAATGTGCCTGATTCTAACGCTATAACTAAATCATCAATTTCAACACTAACCCTAAGCCCAAATGCTCTGAATTATGACCCAAAATGCTCTCCTGACCCTAAACCTAACCCAAAACCTCGATTCTACCAACACAAACGCTAACCCTAATCCTAATCCAACTCCTCCCCTACCGCTAAATGCACTCAAACCCTGACCCTAACCCCAACCCTAACGCTAAAAATGCTCCTGATTCTAACCCTAATCCTAACCCTAACCCTCACCCTAACACTGAACCTCGATTCTACGAAAGCTATCCCTATACCTAACTCTAACCCTAACACTATTCTTAAATGCACTCGATTCTAACCCTCACCCTAAAGCTAACACTAACCCTTATCTTAATGTTGATGCTAAACTTAACCCTAACCCTAAATGCACTCAATTCTAACCCTAACCCTAAACCGAACCCTAAATGCACTCTAAGACTAACCCAAATCCTAACCCTAACCCAAAGCATAACCCTCACCCTAAACACTATCCCTCACCCTAATCCTAACTGTGACCCTAACCCTAACCCTAAACCTAACCATAACCTTAACCCTAACGATAACCCTTACCCTAACCCTAAATGCACTCCCTTCTAACCCTAACACTAATCCTGACCCTAAATGCACTCTAACTTTAACCCTAAACCTCACCTTAAATCCAACTCTAACCATAACCCTAATCCTAACCCTAACCTGAAACCTAAATCTAACCCTAATCCTAACCCTAACCCTAAACCTAACCCTGAACCCTAACGCTAACCCTAACCCAAACCCTCACCGTAACCCTAACCCTAACTCTAACCCTAACCCTAACCCTAACTCTACCCCTAACTTTAACCCTAACCCTAACCCTAAATGCAATCGATTCTAACTGTAACCCTAACCTTAACCTTAAAGGAACTCTAACACTAGCCGAAACCCTAAACCTGACCCTAACCGTAATACTAACCCTAAACCCTAACCCTAACCCAAACCCTATCTGTAACCCTAATCCTAAATTTAACCTTAACCCTAACCCGAAACCAAACCCTAAACCTAACCCTACCCCTTACTGTAACACTAACCCTAACACTACCCCTAAATGCACTCTTACCCTAACCCTAAACCTAAACGTCAACCTAACCCAAACCGTAACCCTAAACCCTAACCCCGACATGCAATCGATTCTAACTCTCACCCTAAACCTACCCTTAAATGCACTCTAAACCTAACCCTAACCCTAACCCTAAACCCTAACCCTAACAATAAACCAAACCCTGACCATAACCCTAACCCTAACCCTAAACTTATACCAAACCCTAACCCTAACCCTAACCCTAAATGCACTATGAACCTAACCCTAACCTTACCCCAACCCTAAACTTAACCCTAAACCTAACCCTAACCCTAACGCTAACCCTAACCCTAACCCTAAACCCTAACACTAACCGAAACCCTAACCCTAAACACTTACCCATACCCTGAATGCACTCGATTCTAACCCTAACCCTAAACCTACCCTTAAATGCACTCTAACCCTAACTCTAACGCTAATCCAAACCCTAACCTTAACACTAACCCTATACCTAACTGTAACCCTAATCCTAACCCTACCCCTAACCGTAACCTAAACCCTAATGATAATCCTAAACCTAATACTAAATGCGCTCGATTGTAACCCTAAATCTAACCCTCGATTATAATGCTAACTGTAACCCTTACCATAACCCTAAACCTAAATCGAACCCTACCCGTAACCCTAAACATAACCCTACACCTAATCCTAACCCCAAATCGATTCTAACCCTAACCCTAACCCTAACCCTAAAACTAACCCTGAACTCTAACCCTAACCCTAACCCAAACCCTCACAGTTACCCTAAAACTAACTCCAACATTAGCCTTACTCCTAACTTTAACCCTAACCCTAACTCTAAATGCATTCGATTCTAACGGTAACCCTAACCCTAAACCTAAAGGCACGCTAACACTAGCCCAAACCATAACCCTAACCCTGACCCTAATCGAAACGCTCACCGTAACCCTAACCCTAACACTAAACCTAACCCTAACCCTAAGCCTAAATATAACCCTCAATTCTAACCCTAAACTTAACAGTACATGCATTCGATTCTAACCCTAACCTTAATCCTAACCCTAACCCTAAAACTAACCCTGAACTCTAACCCTAACCCTAACCCAAACCCTCACAGTAACCCTAACACTAACTCTAACCCTAACCTTACTCCTAACTTTAACCCTAACCCTAACCCTACATGCACTCGATTCTAACCGTAACCCTAACCCAACCCTAAAGGCACGCTAACACTAGCCCAAACCCTAACCCTAACCCTAACCCTAACCGAAACCCTAACCGTAACCCTAACCCCAACACTAAACCGAACCCTAACCCTAACCCTAAATATAACCCTCAATTCTAACCCTAAATTTAACAGTACATGCACTCGATTCTAACCCTAACCCTAACCCTAACCCTAAAACTAACCCTGAACCCTAACCCTAACCCTGACCCAAACCCTCACAGTAACCCTAACACTAACTCTGACCCTAACCTTACTCCTAACTTTAACCCTAACCCTAACCCTAATTGCACTCGATTCTAACCGTAACCCTAACCCTAACCCTAAAGGCACGCTAACACTAGCCCAAACCATAACCCTAACCCTAACCCTAACTGAAACCCTAACCGTAACCCTAACCCTAACACTAAACCTAACCCTAAATATAACCCTCAATTCTAACCCAAAACTTAACAGTACATGCACTCGATTATAACCCTAACCCTAACCCTAACCCTAACCCTAAAACTAACCCTGAACTCTAACCCTAACCCCAACCCAAACCCTCACAGTAACCTTAACACTAACTCTAACCCTAACCTTTCTCCTAACTTTACCCCTAACCCTAACCCTAAATGCACTCGATTCTAACCGTAACCCTAACCCTAACCCTAAAGGCACGCTAACACTAGCCCAAACCATAGCCCTAACCCTAACCCTAACTGAAACCCTAACCGTAACCCTAACCCTAACACTAAACCTAACCCTAACCCTAACCCTAAATATAACCCTCAATTCTAACCCTCAACTTAACAGTACATGCACTCGATTCTAACCCTAACCCTAAAGCTAACACTAACCCTTATCTTAATGTTGACGCTAAACTTAACCCTAACCCTAAATGCACTCGATTCTAACCCTAACCCTAAACCGAACCCTAAATGCACTCTAAGACTAACCCAAATACTAACCGTAACCCAAAGCATAACCCTCACCCTAAACACTAACCCTAACCCTAATCCTAACTGTGACCCTAACCCTAACCCTAAACCTAACCATAACCTTAACCCTAACGATAACCCTTACCCTAACCCTAAATGCACTCCCTTCTAACCCTAACACTAATCCTGACCCTAAATGCACTCTAACTTTAACCCTAAACCTCACCTTAAACCCAACTCTAACCATAACCCTAATCCTAACCCTAACCTGAAACCTAAATCTAACCCTAATCCTAACCCTAACCCTAAACCTAACCCTGAACCCTAACGCTAACCCTAACCCAAACCCTCACCGTAACCCTAACCCTAACTCTAACCCTAACCCTAACCCTAACTCTACCCCTAACATTAACCCTAACCCTAACCCTAAATGCAATCGATTCTAACTGTAACCCTAACCTTAACCTTAAAGGCACTCTAACACTAGCCGAAACCCTAACCCTGACCCTAACCGTAATCCTAACCCTAAACCCTAACCCTAACCCAAACCCTATCTGTAACCCTAATCCTAAATTTCACCTTAACCCTAACCCTAAACCCGAACCCTAACCCTAAACCAAACCCTAAACCTAACCCTAACCCTTACTGTAACACTAACCCTAACACTTCCCCTAAAGGCACTCTTACCCTAACCCTAAACCTAAACCTCACCCTAACACAGACCGTAACCGTAAACCCTAAGCCCGACATGCACTCGATTCTAACTCTAACCCTAAACCTACCCTTAAATGCACTCTAACCCTAACCCTAACACTAACACAAAACCTAAACCTAAACCTTAACCCTAACACTAAAGCAAACCCTGCCCGTAACCCTAACCCTAACCCTAACCCTATACCAAACCCTAACCCTGACCCTAACCCCAAATGCACTATGAACCTAACCCTAACATTACCCTAACCCTAAACTTAACCCTAAACCTAAACCTAACCCTAACACTAAACCTAGCCTTAACCCTAACCCTAAATATAACCCTCAATTCTAACCCTAAACTTAACAGTACATGCACTCGATTCTAACCGTAACCCTAACCCTAACCCTAAAGGCACGCTAACACTAGCCCAAACCATAGCCCTAACCCTAACCCTAACTGAAACCCTAACCGTAACCCTAACCCTAACCCTAAACTTATACCAAACTCTAACCCTAACCCTAACCCTAAATGCACTCTGAACCTAACCCTAACCTTACCCCAACCCTAAACTTAACCCTAAACCTAACCCTAACCCTAACGCTAACCCTAACCCTAACCCTAAACCCTAACGCTAACACTAACCGAAACCCTCACCCTAAACACTTACCCTTACCTTGAATGCACTCGATTCTAACCCTAACCCTAAACCTACCCTTAAATGCACTCTAACCCTAACTCTAACGCTAATCCAAACCCTAACCTTAACCCTAACCCTATACCTAACTGTAACCCTAATACTAACCCTACCCCTAACCGTAACCTAAACCCTAATGATAATCCTAAACCTAATACTAAATGTGCCCGATTGTAACCCTAACCCTAACCCTCGATTATAATGCTAACTGTAACCCTTACCATAACCCTAAATCTAAATCTAACCCTACCCGTAACCCTAAACATAACCCTACACCTAATCCTAACCCCAAATCGATTCTAACCCTAACCCTAACCCTAACCCTAAAACTAACCCTGAACTCTAACCCTAACCCTAACCCAAACCCTCACAGTAACCCTAACACTAACTCCAACCCTAACCTTACTACTAACTTTAACCCTAACCCTAACCCTAAATGCATTCGATTCTAACGGTAACCCTAACCCTAACCCTAAAGGCACGCTAACACTAGCCCAAACCATAACCCTAACCCTGACCCTAACCGAAACCCTCACCGTAACCCTAACCCTAACACTAAACCTAACCCTAACCCTAACCCTAAATATAACCCTCAATTCTAACCCTAAACTTAACAGTACATGCATTCGATTCTAACCCTAACCCTAATCCTAACCCTAACCCTAAAACTAACCCTGAACCCTAACCATAACCCTAACCCAAACCCTCACAGTAACCCTAACACTAACTCTAACCCTAACTTTACTCCTAACTTTAACCCTAACCCTAACCCTACATGCACTCGATTCTAACCATAACCCTAACCCAACCCTAAAGGCACGCTAACACTAGTCCAAACCATAACCCTGACCCTAACCCTAAAGGAAACCCTAACGGTAACCCTAACCCTCACCCTAACACTAAACCTCACCCTAAACCTAACCCTAAATATAACCCTCATATCTAACCCTCAACTTAACAGTACATGCACTCGATTCTAACCCTAACCCTAAAGCTAACACTTACCCTTATCTTAATGTTGACGGTAAACTTAACCCTAACCCTAAATGCACTCGATTCTAACCCTAACCCTAAACCGAACCCTAAATACACTCTAAGAATAACCCAAATCCTAACGCTAACACAAAGCATAACCCTAACCCTAAACCCTAACCCTAACCCTAATCATAACTGTGACCCTAACCCTAACCCTAAACCTAACCATAACCTTAACCCTCACGATAACCCTTACCCTAACCCTAAATGCACTCCCTTCTAACACTAACACTAATCCTGACCCTAAATGCACTCTAACTCTAACCCTAAACCTAACCTTAAACCTAACTCTAACCATAACCCTAATCCTAACCCTAACCTGAAACCTAAATTTAGCCCTAATCCTAACCCTAACCCTAACCCTAACTTTAACCCTAACCCTAACCCTAACCCTAACCCTAAATCCTAACCCCAAATCGATTCTAACCCTAACCCTAACCCTAACCCTAAAACTAACCCTGAACCCAAACCCTAACCCCAACCCAAACCATCACAGTAACCCTAACACTAACTCTAACCCTAACCCTACTCTTAACTTTAACCCTAACGCTAACCCTAAATGCACTCGATTCTAACCGTAACCGTAACCCTAACCCTAAAGGCACGCTAACACTAGCCCAAACCATAACCCTAACCCTAACTCTAACTGAAACCCTAACCGTAACCCTAACCCTAACACTAAACCTAACCCTAAATAAAACCCTCAATTCTAACCCTAAACTTAACAGTATATGCACTAGATTCTAACCCTAACCCTAACCCTAACCCTAAACCTAACCCTGAACCCTAACCCTAACCCTGAACCAAACCCTCACAGTAACCCTAACACTAACTCTGACCCTAACCTTACTCCTAACTTTAACCCTAAGCCTAACCCTAAATGCACTCGATTCTAACCGTAACCGTAACCCTAACCCTAAAGGTGCGCTAACACTAGCCCAAACCATAACCCTAACCCTAACCCTAACTGACACCCTAACCGTAACCCTAACCCTAACACTAAACCTAACCCTAACCCTAACCCTAAATATAACCCTCAATTCTAACCCTACTCTTAACAGTACATGCACTCGATTCTAACCCTAACCCTAACCCTAACCCTAACCCTAAAACTAACCCTGAACTCTAACCCTAACCCCAACCCAAACCCTCACAGTAACCTTAACACTAACTCTAACCCTAACCTTACTCCTAACTTTACCCCTAACCCTAACCGTAAATGCACTCGATTCTAACCGTAACCCTAACCCTAACCCTAAAGGCACGCTAACACTAGCCCAAACCATAACCCTAACCCTAACCCTAACTGAAACCCTAACCGTAACCCTAACCCTAACACTAAACCTAACCCTAACCCTAACCCTAAATATAACTCTCAATTCTAACCCTCAACTTAACAGTACATGCACTCGATTCTAACCCTAACCCTAAAGCTAACACTAACCCTTATCTTAATGTTGACGCTAAACTTAACCCTAACCCTAAATGCACTCGATTCTAACCCTAACCCTAAACCGAACCCTAAATGCACTCTAAGACTAACCCAAATACTAACCGTAACCCAAAGCATAACCCTCACCCTAAACACTAACCCTAACCCTAATCCTAACTGTGACCCTAACCCTAACCCTAAACCTAACCATAACCTTAACCCTAACGATAACTCTTACCCTAACCCTAAATGCACTCCCTTCTAACCCTAACACTAATCCTGACCCTAAATGCACTCTAACTTTAACCCTACTCCTATGCCTACCTCTGTATGCACTCTAACCCTAACCCTGACCCAACCCCTAACACTAAAAATGCGCTTCATTCTAACCCTAACCCTAACCCTAACCATAACCCTGACCCTCAATTCTACGAAACCTAACCTTAAACCTAACTCTAACCCTAACACTATCCTTAAATGCTCTCGATTCTAATCCTGACCCTAATAACCCTAACCCTAACCCTAAGCTTATATATAGTGGATTATAACCATAACTTTAACCCTAATGTGCTCGATTCGAAGTCTAACACTAAATCATCAATCTCAACACTAACCCTAACTCTAAATGCACTCAGTTGTAACCCAAAAGGCAATCCTTACCCTACGCCTAACCCTAAACTTCGATTCTACCAACACACACCCTAACCCTAACCCTAACCCTAACCCGACCCCTACCCCTAAATGCCCTCTAAGCCATACCGTGATGAAAAGCAGACCATTAAAAATGTGCCTGATTCTAACCCTAACCCTAACCCTGAGCCTAACCTTAAGCCTAACCCTCGATTCTACGAAAGCGAACGCTAAACCTAACTCTAACCCTAGCACTATCCTTAAATGCTCTCGATTCTAACCCTGACCCTAAACCTAGCCCTAACCCTCACGCTGACCCTAAATGCACTGAATTCTAAGCATAACTCTAACCCTAAATGTGATCGATTCAAACCCTAACACTAAATCGTCAATTTGAACACTAACCCAAAGCCTAAATACACTCGATTCTCATCCAAAATGCAATCCTGACCCTAAGCCTAAACCTAAACCTCGATTCTACCAACACAAACCTTAACCCTAATCCTAACCCTATCCCTTCCACTAGCCCTAAAAGCACTTTAACCCTAATCCTCACCCTAACGCTAACACTAAAGCTGTGCTTGATTCTAACCCTAACCCTCACCCTAAGCCTAACCCTAAGACTAACCCTCGATTCTACGAAAGCTAACCCTAAACCTAACTCTAACCCTAGCACTATGCTTAATGCTCTCCATTGTAACCCTGACCCTAAACCGAACCCTAACCCTAACCCTAACCCTAAATGCACTGAATTCTAATGACAACTCTATCCCTAAATGTGCCTGATTCTAACGCTATAACTAAATCATCAATTTCAACACTAACCCTAAGCCCAAATGCTCTGAATTATGAGCCAAAATGCTCTCCTGACCCTAAGCCTAACCCAAAACCTCGATTCTACCAACACAAACCCTAACCCTAATCCTAAAGCAACTCCTCCCCTACCGCTAAATGCACTCAAACCCTGACCCTAACCCCAACCCTATCCCTAATCCTAACCCTAAATGCACTGGATTCTAACCATAACTCTAACCCTAATGTGCTCGATTATAACCCTAACACTAAATCGTCAATCTCAACACTAAGCCTAACCCTAAATGCATTCGACTTTAACCCAAAAAGCAATCCTGACCCCAAGCCTAACCCTAAACCTCGATTCTACCAACACAAACCCTACCCCTAATCCCAACCCTCCTCCTATCCCTACCTCTGTATGCACTCTAACCCCAACCCTGACCCAAACCCTAACACTAAAAATGCGCTTGATTCTATCCCTAACCCTAACCCTAACCCTAACCTTAACCCTAACCCTAACCCTCAAGTCTACGAAACCTAACCCTAAACCTAACTCTCATCCTAACACTATCCTTAAATGCTCTCGATTCTAATCCTGACCCTAATAACCCTAACCCTAACCCTCAGCTTATATATAGTGGATTCTAACCATAACTCTAACCCTAATGTGCTCGATTCTAAGTCTAACACTAAATCGTCACTCTCAACACTAACCCTAACTCTAAATGCACTCAGTTGTAACCCAAAAGGCAATCCTCACCCTACGCCTAACCCTAAACTAACTTCGATTCTACCAACACAAACCTTAACCCTACCCCTACCCCTACCCCTACCCCTACCCCTACCCCTAAATGCTCTCTAACCCTACCCCAACCCCTTACACTAACCCTAACCCTAAGGAATTCTATCCAAAACTCTAACCCTAAATGTGCTCGAATCTAACCCAAACACTAAATCGTCAATTTCAACACTATCCCTAACCCTAAATGCACTCGACTCTAACCCAAAAGCCATTCCTGACCCTAAGCCTAACCCTAAACCTCGATTCTACCAACACAAACCTTAACCCTAATCCTAACCCTACTCCTACCCCTACCCCTAAATGCACTTTAAGCCATACCCTGATGAAAAGCAGACCACTAAAAATGTGCCTGATTCTAACCCTAACCCTAACCCTAAGCCTAACCTTAAGCCTAACCCTCGATTCTACGAAAGCGAACGCTAAACCTACCTCTAACCCTAGCACTATCCTTAAATGCTCTCGATGTTAACCCTGACCCTCAACCTACCCCAACCCTAACGCTAACCCTAAATGCTCTGAATTCTAAGCATAACTCTAACCCTAAATGTGCTCGATTCAAACCCTAACACTAAATCGTCAATTTGAACACTAACCCAAAGCCTAAATACACTCGATTCTGATCCAAAATGCAATCCTGACCCTAAGGCTAAACCTAAACCTCTATTCTACCAACACAAACCTTAACCCTAATCCTAACCCTATCCGTTCCACTAGCCCTAAAAGCACTTTAACCCTAATCCTCACCCTAACGCTAACACTAAAGCTGTGCTTGATTCTAACCCTAACCCTCACCCTAAGCCTAACCCTAAGCCTAACCCTCGATTCTACGAAAGCTAACCCTAAACCTAACTCTAACCCTAGCACTATCCTTAATGCTCTCCATTCTAACCCTGACCCTAAACCTAACCCTAACCGTATCCCTAACAATAAATGCACTGAATTCTAATCATAACTCTATCCCTAAATGTGCCTGATTCTAACGCTATAACTAAATCATCAATTTCAACACTAACCCTAAGGCCAAATGCTCTGAATTATGGCACAAAATCCTCTCCTGACCCTAAGGCTAAGCCAAAACCTAGATTCTACCAAAACAAACCCTAACCGTAATCCTAACCCAACTCCTCCCCTACCCCTAAATGCACTCAAACCCTGACCCTAACCCCAACCCTAACGCTAAAAATGCTCCTGATTCTAACCCTAATCCTAACCCTAACCCTCACCCTAACACTGAACCTCGATTATACGAAAGCTAACCCTATACCTAACTCTAACACTAACACTATCCTTGAATGCACTCGATTCTAACCCTCACCCTAAACATAAACCTCACCCTATCCCTAATCCTAACCCTAAATGCACTGGATTCTAACCATAACTCTAACCCTAATGTGCTCGATTATAACCTTAAGACTAAATCGTCAATCTCAACACTAAGCCTAAGGCTAAATGCATTCGACTCTAACCCAAAAAGCAATCCTGACCCTAAGCCTAACCCTAAACCTCGATTCTACCAACACAAACCCTAACCCTAATCCCAACCCTCCTCCTATCCTTACCTCTGTATGCACTCTAACCCTAACCCTGACCCAACCCCTAACACTAAAAATGCGCTTGATTCTATCCCTAACCCAAACCCTAACCCTAACCCTAACCCTAACCCTCAATTCTACGAAACCTAACCCTAAACCTAACTCTCATCCTAACACAATCCTTAAGTGCTCTCGATTCTAATCCTGACCCTAATAACCCTAACCCTAACCCTCAGCTTATATATAGTGGATTATAACCATAACTCTAACCCTAATGTGCTCGATTCGAAGTCTAACACTAAATCATCAATCTCAACACTAACGCTAACTCTAAATGCACTCAGTTGTAACCCAAAAGGCAATCCTCACCCTACGCCTAACCCTAAACTTCGATTCTACCAACACACACCCTAACCCTAACCCTAACCCTAACCCGACCCCTACCCCTAAATGCACTCTAACCCTACCCCTACCCCTTACACTAACCCTAACCCTAACGAATTTTAACCAAAACTCTAACCCTAAAGGTGCTCGATTCTAACACAAACAATAATCGTCAATTTCAACACTATCCCTAACCCTAAATGCACTCGACTCTAACCCAAAAGCCATTCCTAACCCTAAGCCTAACCCTAAACCTCGATTCTACCAACACAAACCTTAACCCTAATCCTAACCCTACTCTTACGCCTACCCCTAAATGCACTCTTAGCCATACCGTGATGAGAAGCAGACCATTAAAAATGTGCCTGATTCTAACCCTAACCCTAACCCTGAGCCTAACCTTAAGCCTAACCCTCGATTCTACGAAAGCTAACGCTAAACCTAACTCTAACCCTAGCACTATCCTTAAATGCTCTCGATTCTAACCCTGACCCTAAACCTAACCCTAACCCTCACGCTGACCCTAAATGCACTGAATTCTAAGCATAACTCTAACCCTAAATGTGCTCGATTCAAACCCTAACAGTAAATCGTCAATTTGAACACTAACCCAAAGCCTAAATACACTCGATTCTCATCTAAAATGCAATCCTGACGTTAAGCCTAAACCTAAACCTCGATTCTACCAACACAAACCTTAACCCTAATCCTAACCCTATCCTTTCCGCTAGCCCTAAAAGCACTTTAACCCTAATCCTCACCCTAACGCTAACACTAAAGCTGTGCTTGATTCTAACCCTAACCCTCACCCTAAGCCTAACCCTAAGACTAACCCTCGATTCTACGAAAGCTAACCCTAAACCTAACTCTAACCCTAGCACTATGCTTAATGCTCTCCATTGTAACCCTGACCCTAAACCGAACCCTAACCCTAACCCTAACCCTAAATGCACTGAATTCTAATGACAACTCTATCCCTAAATGTGCCTGATTCTAACGCTATAACTAAATCATCAATTTCAACACTAACCCTAAGCCCAAATGCTCTGAATTATGAGCCAAAATGCTCTCCTGACCCTAAGCCTAACCCAAAACCTCGATTCTACCAACACAAACCCTAACCCTAATCCTAAAGCAACTCCTCCCCTACCCCTAAATGCACTCAAACCCTGACCCTAACCCCAACCCTAACGCTAAAAGTGCTCCTGATTCTAACCCTAATCCTAACCCTAACCCTCACCCTAACACTGACCCTCGATTCTACGAAAGCTAACCCTATACCTAACTCTAACCCTAACACTATCCTTAAATGCACTCGATTCTAACCCTCACCCTAAACATAAACCTAACCCTATCCCTAATCCTAACCCTAAATGCACTGTATTCTAACCATAACTCTAACCCTAATGTGCTCGATTATAACCCTAACACTAAATCGTCAATCTCAACACTAAGCCTACCCCTAAATGTACTAGAATCTAACCCAAAAAGCAATCCTGACCCCAAGCCTAACCCTAAACCTCGATTCTACCAACACAAACCCTACTCCTAATCCCAACCCTCCTCCTATCCCTACCTCTGTATGCACTCTAACCCCAACCCTGACCCAAACCCTAACACTAAAAATGCGCTTGATTCTATCCCTAACCCTAACCCTAACCCTAACCTTAACCCTAACCCTAACCCTCAAGTCTACGAAACCTAACCCTAAACCTAACTCTCATCCTAACACTATCCTTAAATGCTCTCGATTCTAATCCTGACCCTAATAACCCTAACCCTAACCCTCAGCTTATATATAGTGGATTCTAACCATAACTCTAACCCTAATGTGCTCGATTCTAAGTCTAACACTAAATCGTCACTCTCAACACTAACCCTAACTCTAAATGCACTCAGTTGTAACCCAAAAGGCAATCCTCACCCTACGCCTAACCCTAAACTAACTTCGATTCTACCAACACAAACCCTAACCCTACCCCTACCCCTACCCCTACCCCTACCCCTAAATGCCCTCTAACCCTACCCCAACCCCTTACACTAACCCTAACCCTAGGAATTCTATCCAAAACTCTAACCCTAAATGTGCTCGAATCTAACCCAAACACTAAATCGTCAATTTCAACACTATCCCTAACCCTAAATTCACTCGACTCTAACCCAAAAGCCATTCCTGACCCTAAGCCTAACCCTAAACCTCGATTCTACCAACACAAACCTTAACCCTAATCCTAACCCTACTCCTACGCCTACCCCTAAATGCACTTTAAGCCATACCCTGATGAAAAGCAGACCACTAAAAATGTGCCTGATTCTAACCCTAACCCTAACCCTAAGCCTAACCTTAAGCCTAACCCTCGATTCTACGAAAGCGAACGCTAAACCTAACTCTAACCCTAGCACTATCCTTAAATGCTCTCGATGTTAACCCTGACCCTCAACCTACCCCAACCCTAACGCTAACCCTAAATGCACTGAATTCTAAGCATAACTCTAACCCTAAATGTGCTCGATTCAAACCCTAACACTAAATCGTCAATTTGCACACTAACCCAAAGCCTAAATACACTCGTTTATGATCCAAAATGCAATCCTGACCCTAAGCCTAAACCTAAACCTCGATTCTACCAACACAAACCTTAACCCTAATCCTAACCCTATCCGTTCCACTAGCCCTAAAAGCACTTTAACCCTAATCCTCACCCTAACGCTAACACTAAAGCTGTGCTTGATTCTAACCCTAACCCTCACCCTAAGCCTAACCCTAAGCCTAACACTCGATTCTACGAAAGCTAACCCTAAACCTAACTCTAACCCTAGCACTATCCTTAATGCTCTCCATTCTAACCCTGACCCTAAACCTAACCCTAACCGTATCCCTAACAATAAATGCACTGAATTCTAATCATAACTCTATCCCTAAATGTGCCTGATTCTAACGCTATAACTAAATCATCAATTTCAACACTAACCCTAAGGCCAAATGCTCTGAATTATGGCACAAAATCCTCTCCTGACCCTAAGGCTATGCCAAAACCTAGATTCTACCAACACAAACCCTAACCGTAATCCTAACCCAACTCCTCCCCTACCCCTAAATGCACTCAAACCCTGACCCTAACCCCAACCCTAACGCTAAAAATGCTCCTGATTCTAACCCTAATCCTAACCCTAACCCTCACCCTAACACTGAACCTCGATTATACGAAAGCTAACCCTATACCTAACTCTAACACTAACACTATCCTTGAATGCACTCGATTCTAACCCTCACCCTAAACATAAACCTAACCCTATCCCTAATCCTAACCCTAAATGCACTGGATTCTAACCATAACTCTAACCCTAATGTGCTCGATTATAACCCTAAGACTAAATCGTCAATCTCAACACTAAGCCTAACCCTAAATGCATTCGACTTTAACCCAAAAAGCAATCCTGACCCTAAGCCTGACCCTAAACCTCGATTCTACCAACACAAACCCTAACCCTAATCCCAACCCTCCTCCTATCCCTACCTCTGTATGCACTCTAACCCTAACCCTGACCCAACCCCTAACACTAAAAATGCGCTTGATTCTATCCCTAACCCTAACCCTAACCCTAACCCTAACCCTCCATTCTACGAAACCTAACCCTAAACCTAACTCTCATCCTAACACTATCCTTAAATGCTCTCGATTCTAATCCTGACCCTAATAACCCTAACCCTAACCCTAAGC
>NC_092875.1:310007676-310046921 GCF_028372415.1 Notamacropus eugenii | reverse complement strand
GCTTTCGTAGAATCGAGGGTTAGGCTTCGGGTTAAGGTTAGCGTTAGGGTTAGGGTTAGAATCAGGCGCAATTTTAGTGTTATGGTTGGGGTTAGGGTATGGCTTAGAGTGCATTTAGGGGTAGGGGTAGGAGTAGGGTTAGGATTAGAGTTAAGGTTTGTGTTGTTAGAATCGAGGTTTAAGGTTAGGCTAATGGTCAGGATTGCCTTTTGGGTTGTAATCGAGTGCATTTAGGGTTAGAGTTAGTGTGGAGATTGAGGATTTAGTATTAGGGTTGGAATCGAGCACATTAGGGTTAGAGTTATGGTTAGAATCCAGTGCATTTAGGGTTAGGAATAGGGTTAGGATAACGGTTATGTTTAGGGTGTGGTTGGAATCGAGTGCATTTAAGGATAGTGTTAGGGTTAGAGTGAGGTTAGGGTTAGCTTTCTTAGAATCGACGGTTAGGGTTAGGGTTAGGATTAGGGTTAGTGTTTGGGTTAGGGTTGGGTTTATGGTTAGGGTTAGAAGCAAGGGCATTTTTAGTGTTAAGGTTAGGGTTAGGGTTAGGGTTAGAGGGCATTCAGGTGTAGGAGTAGGAGTAGGGTTAGGATTAGGGTTAGGGTTTTTGTTGGTAGAATTGAGGTTCAGGCTTAGGCTTAGGGTCAGGATTGCCTTTTGGGTTGGAATCGAGTGCATTTAGGGTTACAGGTAGTGTTGAGATTGACGATTTAGTGTTAGGCTTAGAATCGAGCACATTAGGGTTAGAGTTATGGTTAGAATCAACTGCATTTAGGCTTAGGGTTAGGGTTAGAGTTATTAGGGTCAGCATTAGAATCGAGAGCATTTAAAGAGAGTGTTAGGGTTAGAGTTAAGTTTAGGGTTAGTTTTCGTAGAATTGAGGGTTAGGGTTAGGGTTAGGGTTAGGGTTAGGGTTAGGGTTAGAATCAAGCGCATTTTTAGTGTTAGGGGATGGGTTAGGGTTAGGGTTAGAGTGCATATAGAGGTAGGGATAGGAGTAGGGTTAGGATTAGGGTTAGGGTTTGTGTTGGTAGAATCGAGGTTTAGGGTTAGGCTTAGGGTCAGGATTGCCTTTTGGATTAGAGTCGAGTACGTTTAGAGTTAGGCTTAGTGTTGAGATTGACGATTTAGTGTTAGGGTTATAATCGAGCACGTTAGGGTTAGTTATCGTTAGAATCCAGTGCATTTTGCGTTAGGATTAGAGTTAGGGTTAGGGTTATGTTCAGGGTGAAGGTTAGAATCGAGTACATTTAAGGATAGTGTTAGGGGTAGATTTATGTATAGGGTTAGCTTTCGTAGAATCGTGGGTTAGGGTTAGCGTTAGGGTCAGGATTGCCTTTTGGGTTAGAATCGAGTGCATTTAGGGTTAGGGTTAGTGTTGAGATTGACGATTTAGAGTTAGTGTTAGAATCAAGCACATTAGGATGAGAGTTAAGGTAAGAATACAGTGCATTTAGGGTTAGGATTAGGGTTAGGGTTAGGGTTATGTTTACCGTGAAGGTTAGAATCGAGTGCATTTAAGTATAGTGTTAGGGTTAGAGTTAGGTATAGGGTTAGCTTTCGTAGAATCGAGGGTTAGTGTTAGGGTTAGGGTTAGGGTTAGGGTTAGGATTAGGCTTAGAATCAAGCGCATTTTTAGTGTTAGGGTTGGGGTTAGGGTTAGGGTTTGAGTGCATTTAGGGTAGGGGAGGAGTTGGGTTAGGATTAGGGTTAGGGTTTGTGTTGGTAGAATCGAGGTTTTGGGTTAGGCTTAGGGTCAGGAGAGCATTTGGGGTCATAATTCAGAGCATTTAGGCTTAGGGTTAGTGTTGAAATTGATGATTTAGTTTTAGCGTTAGAATCAAGCATATTTAGGGTTCGAGTTATGGTTAGAATTCGTTAGGGTTACGGTTAGTGTTAGGGTTAGGGGTATGGTTACAGCGCATTTAGCGGTAGGGGTTGGGGCATGGTTAGAATTAAGGTTAGGGTTAGTGTTGGTAGAATCGAGATTTAGGGTTAGGCTCACGGTCAGGATTGCCTTTTGGGTTGGAATCTAGTGCATTTAGGCTGAAAGTTACTGTTGATATTGACGAATTAGTGTTAGGGTTAGAATCAAGAACATTACAGTTAGGGTTTTGGTTAGAATCCAGTGTATTTAGGGTTAGGTTTAGGATTATGGTTACGGTTATGTTTAGGGTGAGGTTAGAATCGAGTGCTGTTAAGGATAGTGTTAGGGTTAGAGTTAGGTTTAGGGTTAGCTTTCGTAGAATGGAGGGTTAGGGTTAGGGTTGTGGTTCGGGGTCGGTTTAGAATCAGGCGCATTTTTAGTATTACGGTTGGGTCGGGCTTACGATTAGAGTGCATTTAGGGGTAGGGGAAGGAGTAGGGTTAGGATTAAGGTTACGGTTTGTGGTGGTAGAATCCAGGTTTAGGGTTAGGCTTAGGGTCAGGATGGCCTTTTGGGTTAGAATTGAGTGAATTCCGGGTTAGAGTTAGTGATGAGATTGACGATTTAGTGTTAGGGTTAGAATCGAGCACATTTGGGGTTAGACTTATGGTTAGAATTCGTTAGGGTTAGGGGTAGGGGTAGGGTAGGGGTTAGAATCACGCGCATTTTTAGTGTCAGGGTTAGGGTTAGTGTTAGGGTTAGAGTGCATTTAGAGGTAGGGGTAGCGGTAGGATTAGGATTTGGGTTAGGGTTAGTGATGGTAGAATCGAGGTTTCGGTTTAGGCTTAGGGTCAGGATTGCATTTTGGATCAGAATCGAGTGCATTTAGGCTTTGGGTTAGTGTTCAAATTGACGATTTAGTGTTATGGTTTGAATCGAGCACATTTAGGGTTAGAGTTATGCTTAGAATTCAGTGCATTTAGGGTTAGGGGTAGGGGTAGGGTTAGGGTTAGGTTTAGGGTCAGGGTTAGAATCGAGAGCATTCAAGGATAGTGCTAGGGTTAGAGTTAGGTTTAGGGTTAGTTTCTTGGAATCGAGGATTAGGGTTAAGGTCAGGCTTAGGGTCAGGGTTAGGGTTAGAATCAGGCGCATTTTTAGTTTTCCGGTTTCGTCAGGGTATGGCTTAGAGTGCATTTAGGGGTAGGAGTAGGAGTAGGGTTAGGACTAGGGTTAAGGTTTGTGTTGGTAGAATCGAGGTTTAGGGTTAGGCTTAGGGTCAGGAGAGCATTTGGGGTCATAATTCAGAGCATTTAGGCTTAGGGTTAGTGTTGAAATTGATGATTTAGTTTTAGCGTTAGAATCAAGCATATTTAGGGATAGAGTTATGGTTAGAATACGTTAGGGTTACGGTTAGTGTTAGGGTTAGGGGTATTTTTAGAGTGCATTTAGCGGTAGGGGTTGGGGCATTGTTAGAATTAAGGTTAGGGTTAGTGTTGGTAGAATCGAGGTTTAGGGTTAGGCTCCGGGTCAGGATTGCCTTTTGGGTTAGAATAGAGTTCATTTAGGCTTAAGGTTACTGTCGAGATTGACGAATTAGTGTTAGGGTTAGAATCAAGAACATTACAGTTACAGTTACGGTTAGAATCCAGTGCATTTAGGGTTAGGCTTACGCTTAGGGTTACGGTTATGTTTAGGGTGAGGATTAGAATGGAGTGCATTTAAGGATAGTGTTAGGGTTAGAGTGAGGTTTAGGGTTAGCTTTCGTAGAATCGAGGGTTAGGCTTCGGGTTAAGGTTAGCGTTAGGGTTAGGGTTAGAATCAGGCGCAATTTTAGTGTTATGGTTGGGGTTAGGGTATGGCTTAGAGTGCATTTAGGGGTAGGGGTAGGAATAGGGTTAGGATTAGAGTTAAGGTTTGTGTTGTTAGAATCGAGGTTTAAGGTTAGGCTAATGGTCAGGATTGCCTTTTGGGTTGTAATCGAGTGCATTTAGGGTTAGAGTTAGTGTGGAGATTGAGGATTTAGTATTAGGGTTAGAATCGAGCACATTAGGGTTAGAGTTATGGTTAGAATCCAGTGCATTTAGGGTTAGGGATAGGGTTAGGATAACGGTTATGTTTAGGGTGTGGTTGGAATCGAGTGCATTTAAGGATAGTGTTAGGGTTAGAGTGAGGTTAGGGTTAGCTTTCTTAGAATCGACGGTTAGGGTTAGGGTTAGGATTAGGGTTAGTGTTTGGGTTAGGGTTGGGTTTATGGTTAGGGTTAGAAGCAAGGGCATTTTTAGTGTTAAGGTTAGGGTTAGGGTTAGGGTTAGAGGGCATTCAGGTGTAGGAGTAGGAGTAGGGTTAGGATTAGGGTTAGGGTTTTTGTTGGTAGAATTGAGGTTCAGGCTTAGGCTTAGGGTCAGGATTGCCTTTTGGGTTGGAATCGAGTGCATTTAGGGTTACAGGTAGTGTTGAGATTGACGATTTAGTGTTAGGCTTAGAATCGAGCACAATTAGGGTTAGAGTTATGGTTAGAATCAACTGCATTTAGGCTTAGGGTTAGGGTTAGAGTTATTAGGGTCAGCATTAGAATCGAGAGCATTTAAAGAGAGTGTTAGGGTTAGAGTTAAGTTTAGGGTTAGTTTTCGTAGAATTGAGGGTTAGGGTTAGGGTTAGGGTTAGGGTTAGGGTTAGGGTTAGAATCAAGCGCATTTTTAGTGTTAGGGGATGGGTTAGGGTTAGGGTTAGAGTGCATATAGAGGTAGGGATAGGAGTAGGGTTAGGATTAGGGTTAGGGTTTGTGTTGGTAGAATCGAGGTTTAGGGTTAGGCTTAGGGTCAGGATTGCCTTTTGGATTAGAGTTGAGTACATTTAGAGTTAGGCTTAGTGTTGAGATTGACGATTTAGTGTTAGGGTTATAATCGAGCACCTTAGGGTTAGTTATCGTTAGAATCCAGTGCATTTTGCGTTAGGATTAGAGTTAGGGTTAGGGTTATGTTCAGGGTGAAGGTTAGAATCGAGTACATTTAAGGATAGTGTTAGGGGTAGATTTATGTATAGGGTTAGCTTTCGTAGAATCGTGGGTTAGGGTTAGCGTTAGGGTCAGGATTGCCTTTTGGGTTAGAATCGAGTGCATTTAGGGTTAGGGTTAGTGTTGAGATTGACGATTTAGAGTTAGTGTTAGAATCAAGCACATTAGGATGAGAGTTAAGGTAAGAATACAGTGCATTTAGGGTTAGGATTAGGGTTAGGGTTAGGGTTATGTTTACCGTGAAGGTTAGAATCGAGTGCATTTAAGTATAGTGTTAGGGTTAGAGTTAGGTATAGGGTTAGCTTTCGTAGAATCGAGGGTTAGTGTTAGGGTTAGGGTTAGGGTTAGGGTTAGGATTAGGCTTAGAATCAAGCGCATTTTTAGTGTTAGGGTTGGGGTTAGGGTTAGGGTTTGAGTGCATTTAGGGGTAGGGGTTGGGGCATGGTTAGAATTAAGGTTAGGGTTAGTGTTGGTAGAATCGAGATTTAGGGTTAGGCTCACGGTCAGGATTGCCTTTTGGGTTGGAATCTAGTGCATTTAGGATGAAAGTTACTGTTGATATTGACGAATTAGTGTTAGGGTTAGAATCAAGAACATTACAGTTAGGGTTTTGGTTAGAATCCAGTGTATTTAGGGTTAGGTTTAGGATTATGGTTACGGTTATGTTTAGGGTGAGGTTAGAATCGAGTGCTGTTAAGGATAGTGTTAGGGTTAGAGTTAGGTTTAGGGTTAGCTTTCGTAGAATGGAGGGTTAGGGTTAGGGTTGTGGTTCGGGGTCGGTTTAGAATCAGGCGCATTTTTAGTATTACGGTTGGGTCGGGCTTACGATTAGAGTGCATTTAGGGGTAGGGGAAGGAGTAGGGTTAGGATTAAGGTTACGGTTTGTGGTGGTAGAATCCAGGTTTAGGGTTAGGCTTAGGGTCAGGATGGCCTTTTGGGTTAGAATTGAGTGAATTCCGGGTTAGAGTTAGTGATGAGATTGACGGTTTAGTGTTAGGGTTAGAATCGAGCACATTTAGGGTTAGAGTTATGGTTAGAATTCGTTAGGGTTAGGGGTAGGGGTAGGGGTAGGGTAGGGGTTAGAATCACGCGCATTTTTAGTGTCAGGGTTAGGGTTAGTGTTAGGGTTAGAGTGCATTTAGAGGTAGGGGTAGCGGTAGGATTAGGATTTGGGTTAGGGTTAGTGATGGTAGAATCGAGGTTTCGGTTTAGGCTTAGGGTCAGGATTGCATTTTGGATCAGAATCGAGTGCATTTAGGCTTTGGGTTAGTGTTCAAATTGACGATTTAGTGTTATGGTTTGAATCGAGCACATTTAGGGTTAGAGTTATGCTTAGAATTCAGTGCATTTAGGGTTAGGGGTAGGGGTAGGGTTAGGGTTAGGTTTAGGGTCAGGGTTAGAATCGAGAGCATTCAAGGATAGTGCTAGGGTTAGAGTTAGGTTTAGGGTTAGTTTCTTGGAATCGAGGATTAGGGTTAAGGTCAGGCTTAGGGTCAGGGTTAGGGTTAGAATCAGGCGCATTTTTAGTTTTCCGGTTTTCGTCAGGGTATGGCTTAGAGTGCATTTAGGGGTAGGAGTAGGAGTAGGGTTAGGACTAGGGTTAAGGTTTGTGTTGGTAGAATCGAGGTTTAGGGTTAGGCTTAGGGTCAGGAGAGCATTTGGGGTCATAATTCAGAGCATTTAGGCTTAGGGTTAGTGTTGAAATTGATGATTTAGTTTTAGCGTTAGAATCAAGCATATTTAGGGATAGAGTTATGGTTAGAATACGTTAGGGTTACGGTTAGTGTTAGGGTTAGGGGTATTTTTAGAGTGCATTTAGCGGTAGGGGTTGGGGCATTGTTAGAATTAAGGTTAGGGTTAGTGTTGGTAGAATCGAGGTTTAGGGTTAGGCTCCGGGTCAGGATTGCCTTTTGGGTTAGAATAGAGTTCATTTAGGCTTAAGGTTACTGTCGAGATTGACGAATTAGTGTTAGGGTTAGAATCAAGAACATTACAGTTACAGTTACGGTTAGAATCCAGTGCATTTAGGGTTAGGCTTACGCTTAGGGTTACGGTTATGTTTAGGGTGAGGATTAGAATGGAGTGCATTTAAGGATAGTGTTAGGGTTAGAGTGAGGTTTAGGGTTAGCTTTCGTAGAATCGAGGGTTAGGCTTCGGGTTAAGGTTAGCGTTAGGGTTAGGGTTAGAATCAGGCGCAATTTTAGTGTTATGGTTGGGGTTAGGGTATGGCTTAGAGTGCATTTAGGGGTAGGGGTAGGAGTAGGGTTAGGATTAGAGTTAAGGTTTGTGTTGTTAGAATCGAGGTTTAAGGTTAGGCTAATGGTCAGGATTGCCTTTTGGGTTGTAATCGAGTGCATTTAGGGTTAGAGTTAGTGTGGAGATTGAGGATTTAGTATTAGGGTTGGAATCGAGCACATTAGGGTTAGAGTTATGGTTAGAATCCAGTGCATTTAGGGTTAGGAATAGGGTTAGGATAACGGTTATGTTTAGGGTGTGGTTAGAATCGAGTGCATTTAAGGATAGTGTTAGGGTTAGAGTGAGGTTAGGGTTAGCTTTCTTAGAATCGACGGTTAGGGTTAGGGTTAGGATTAGGGTTAGTGTTTGGGTTAGGGTTGGGTTTATGGTTAGGGTTAGAAGCAAGGGCATTTTTAGTGTTAAGGTTAGGGTTAGGGTTAGGGTTAGAGGGCATTCAGGTGTAGGAGTAGGAGTAGGGTTAGGATTAGGGTTAGGGTTTTTGTTGGTAGAATTGAGGTTCAGGCTTAGGCTTAGGGTCAGGATTGCCTTTTGGGTTGGAATCGAGTGCATTTAGGGTTACAGGTAGTGTTGAGATTGACGATTTAGTGTTAGGCTTAGAATCGAGCACATTAGGGTTAGAGTTATGGTTAGAATCAACTGCATTTAGGCTTAGGGTTAGGGTTAGAGTTATTAGGGTCAGCATTAGAATCGAGAGCATTTAAAGAGAGTGTTAGGGTTAGAGTTAAGTTTAGGGTTAGTTTTCGTAGAATTGAGGGTTAGGGTTAGGGTTAGGGTTAGGGTTAGGGTTAGAATCAAGCGCATTTTTAGTGTTAGGGGATGGGTTAGGGTTAGGGTTAGAGTGCATATAGAGGTAGGGATAGGAGTAGGGTTAGGATTAGGGTTAGGGTTTGTGTTGGTAGAATCGAGGTTTAGGGTTAGGCTTAGGGTCAGGATTGCCTTTTGGATTAGAGTCGAGTACGTTTAGAGTTAGGCTTAGTGTTGAGATTGACGATTTAGTGTTAGGGTTATAATCGAGCACGTTAGGGTTAGTTATCGTTAGAATCCAGTGCATTTTGCGTTAGGATTAGAGTTAGGGTTAGGGTTATGTTCAGGGTGAAGGTTAGAATCGAGTACATTTAAGGATAGTGTTAGGGGTAGATTTATGTATAGGGTTAGCTTTCGTAGAATCGTGGGTTAGGGTTAGCGTTAGGGTCAGGATTGCCTTTTGGGTTAGAATCGAGTGCATTTAGGGTTAGGGTTAGTGTTGAGATTGACGATTTAGAGTTAGTGTTAGAATCAAGCACATTAGGATGAGAGTTAAGGTAAGAATACAGTGCATTTAGGGTTAGGATTAGGGTTAGGGTTAGGGTTATGTTTACCGTGAAGGTTAGAATCGAGTGCATTTAAGTATAGTGTTAGGGTTAGAGTTAGGTATAGGGTTAGCTTTCGTAGAATCGAGGGTTAGTGTTAGGGTTAGGGTTAGGGTTAGGGTTAGGATTAGGCTTAGAATCAAGCGCATTTTTAGTGTTAGGGTTGGGGTTAGGGTTAGGGTTTGAGTGCATTTAGGGGTAGGGGAGGAGTTGGGTTAGGATTAGGGTTAGGGTTTGTGTTGGTAGAATCGAGGTTTTGGGTTAGGCTTAGGGTCAGGAGAGCATTTGGGGTCATAATTCAGAGCATTTAGGCTTAGGGTTAGTGTTGAAATTGATGATTTAGTTTTAGCGTTAGAATCAAGCATATTTAGGGTTCGAGTTATGGTTAGAATTCGTTAGGGTTACGGTTAGTGTTAGGGTTAGGGGTATGGTTACAGCGCATTTAGCGGTAGGGGTTGGGGCATGGTTAGAATTAAGGTTAGGGTTAGTGTTGGTAGAATCGAGATTTAGGGTTAGGCTCACGGTCAGGATTGCCTTTTGGGTTGGAATCTAGTGCATTTAGGATGAAAGTTACTGTTGATATTGACGAATTAGTGTTAGGGTTAGAATCAAGAACATTACAGTTAGGGTTTTGGTTAGAATCCAGTGTATTTAGGGTTAGGTTTAGGATTATGGTTACGGTTATGTTTAGGGTGAGGTTAGAATCGAGTGCTGTTAAGGATAGTGTTAGGGTTAGAGTTAGGTTTAGGGTTAGCTTTCGTAGAATGGAGGGTTAGGGTTAGGGTTGTGGTTCGGGGTCGGTTTAGAATCAGGCGCATTTTTAGTATTACGGTTGGGTCGGGCTTACGATTAGAGTGCATTTAGGGGTAGGGGAAGGAGTAGGGTTAGGATTAAGGTTACGGTTTGTGGTGGTAGAATCCAGGTTTAGGGTTAGGCTTAGGGTCAGGATGGCCTTTTGGGTTAGAATTGAGTGAATTCCGGGTTAGAGTTAGTGATGAGATTGACGGTTTAGTGTTAGGGTTAGAATCGAGCACATTTGGGGTTAGACTTATGGTTAGAATTCGTTAGGGTTAGGGGTAGGGGTAGGGGTAGGGTAGGGGTTAGAATCACGCGCATTTTTAGTGTCAGGGTTAGGGTTAGTGTTAGGGTTAGAGTGCATTTAGAGGTAGGGGTAGCGGTAGGATTAGGATTTGGGTTAGGGTTAGTGATGGTAGAATCGAGGTTTCGGTTTAGGCTTAGGGTCAGGATTGCATTTTGGATCAGAATCGAGTGTATTTAGGCTTTGGGTTAGTGTTCAAATTGACGATTTAGTGTTATGGTTTGAATCGAGCACATTTAGGGTTAGAGTTATGCTTAGAATTCAGTGCATTTAGGGTTAGGGGTAGGGGTAGGGTTAGGGTTAGGTTTAGGGTCAGGGTTAGAATCGAGAGCATTCAAGGATAGTGCTAGGGTTAGAGTTAGGTTTAGGGTTAGTTTCTTGGAATCGAGGATTAGGGTTAAGGTCAGGCTTAGGGTCAGGGTTAGGGTTAGAATCAGGCGCATTTTTAGTTTTCCGGTTTTCGTCAGGGTATGGCTTAGAGTGCATTTAGGGGTAGGAGTAGGAGTAGGGTTAGGACTAGGGTTAAGGTTTGTGTTGGTAGAATCGAGGTTTAGGGTTAGGCTTAGGGTCAGGAGAGCATTTGGGGTCATAATTCAGAGCATTTAGGCTTAGGGTTAGTGTTGAAATTGATGATTTAGTTTTAGCGTTAGAATCAAGCATATTTAGGGATAGAGTTATGGTTAGAATACGTTAGGGTTACGGTTAGTGTTAGGGTTAGGGGTATTTTTAGAGTGCATTTAGCGGTAGGGGTTGGGGCATTGTTAGAATTAAGGTTAGGGTTAGTGTTGGTAGAATCGAGGTTTAGGGTTAGGCTCCGGGTCAGGATTGCCTTTTGGGTTAGAATAGAGTTCATTTAGGCTTAAGGTTACTGTCGAGATTGACGAATTAGTGTTAGGGTTAGAATCAAGAACATTACAGTTACAGTTACGGTTAGAATCCAGTGCATTTAGGGTTAGGCTTACGCTTAGGGTTACGGTTATGTTTAGGGTGAGGATTAGAATGGAGTGCATTTAAGGATAGTGTTAGGGTTAGAGTGAGGTTTAGGGTTAGCTTTCGTAGAATCGAGGGTTAGGCTTCGGGTTAAGGTTAGCGTTAGGGTTAGGGTTAGAATCAGGCGCAATTTTAGTGTTATGGTTGGGGTTAGGGTATGGCTTAGAGTGCATTTAGGGGTAGGGGTAGGAGTAGGGTTAGGATTAGAGTTAAGGTTTGTGTTGTTAGAATCGAGGTTTAAGGTTAGGCTAATGGTCAGGATTGCCTTTTGGGTTGTAATCGAGTGCATTTAGGGTTAGAGTTAGTGTGGAGATTGAGGATTTAGTATTAGGGTTAGAATCGAGCACATTAGGGTTAGAGTTATGGTTAGAATCCAGTGCATTTAGGGTTAGGGATAGGGTTAGGATAACGGTTATGTTTAGGGTGTGGTTGGAATCGAGTGCATTTAAGGATAGTGTTAGGGTTAGAGTGAGGTTAGGGTTAGCTTTCTTAGAATCGACGGTTAGGGTTAGGGTTAGGATTAGGGTTAGTGTTTGGGTTAGGGTTGGGTTTATGGTTAGGGTTAGAAGCAAGGGCATTTTTAGTGTTAAGGTTAGGGTTAGGGTTAGGGTTAGAGGGCATTCAGGTGTAGGAGTAGGAGTAGGGTTAGGATTAGGGTTAGGGTTTTTGTTGGTAGAATTGAGGTTCAGGCTTAGGCTTAGGGTCAGGATTGCCTTTTGGGTTGGAATCGAGTGCATTTAGGGTTACAGGTAGTGTTGAGATTGACGATTTAGTGTTAGGCTTAGAATCGAGCACATTAGGGTTAGAGTTATGGTTAGAATCAACTGCATTTAGGCTTAGGGTTAGGGTTAGAGTTATTAGGGTCAGCATTAGAATCGAGAGCATTTAAAGAGAGTGTTAGGGTTAGAGTTAAGTTTAGGGTTAGTTTTCGTAGAATTGAGGGTTAGGGTTAGGGTTAGGGTTAGGGTTAGGGTTAGGGTTAGAATCAAGCGCATTTTTAGTGTTAGGGGATGGGTTAGGGTTAGGGTTAGAGTGCATATAGAGGTAGGGATAGGAGTAGGGTTAGGATTAGGGTTAGGGTTTGTGTTGGTAGAATCGAGGTTTAGGGTTAGGCTTAGGGTCAGGATTGCCTTTTGGATTAGAGTTGAGTACATTTAGAGTTAGGCTTAGTGTTGAGATTGACGATTTAGTGTTAGGGTTATAATCGAGCACCTTAGGGTTAGTTATCGTTAGAATCCAGTGCATTTTGCGTTAGGATTAGAGTTAGGGTTAGGGTTATGTTCAGGGTGAAGGTTAGAATCGAGTACATTTAAGGATAGTGTTAGGGGTAGATTTATGTATAGGGTTAGCTTTCGTAGAATCGTGGGTTAGGGTTAGCGTTAGGGTCAGGATTGCCTTTTGGGTTAGAATCGAGTGCATTTAGGGTTAGGGTTAGTGTTGAGATTGACGATTTAGAGTTAGTGTTAGAATCAAGCACATTAGGATGAGAGTTAAGGTAAGAATACAGTGCATTTAGGGTTAGGATTAGGGTTAGGGTTAGGGTTATGTTTACCGTGAAGGTTAGAATCGAGTGCATTTAAGTATAGTGTTAGGGTTAGAGTTAGGTATAGGGTTAGCTTTCGTAGAATCGAGGGTTAGTGTTAGGGTTAGGGTTAGGGTTAGGGTTAGGATTAGGCTTAGAATCAAGCGCATTTTTAGTGTTAGGGTTGGGGTTAGGGTTAGGGTTTGAGTGCATTTAGGGGTAGGGGAGGAGTTGGGTTAGGATTAGGGTTAGGGTTTGTGTTGGTAGAATCGAGGTTTTGGGTTAGGCTTAGGGTCAGGAGAGCATTTGGGGTCATAATTCAGAGCATTTAGGCTTAGGGTTAGTGTTGAAATTGATGATTTAGTTTTAGCGTTAGAATCAAGCATATTTAGGGTTCGAGTTATGGTTAGAATTCGTTAGGGTTACGGTTAGTGTTAGGGTTAGGGGTATGGTTACAGCGCATTTAGTGGTAGGGGTTGGGGCATGGTTAGAATTAAGGTTAGGGTTAGTGTTGGTAGAATCGAGATTTAGGGTTAGGCTCACGGTCAGGATTGCCTTTTGGGTTGGAATCTAGTGCATTTAGGCTGAAAGTTACTGTTGATATTGACGAATTAGTGTTAGGGTTAGAATCAAGAACATTACAGTTAGGGTTTTGGTTAGAATCCAGTGTATTTAGGGTTAGGTTTAGGATTATGGTTACGGTTATGTTTAGGGTGAGGTTAGAATCGAGTGCTGTTAAGGATAGTGTTAGGGTTAGAGTTAGGTTTAGGGTTAGCTTTCGTAGAATGGAGGGTTAGGGTTAGGGTTGTGGTTCGGGGTCGGTTTAGAATCAGGCGCATTTTTAGTATTACGGTTGGGTCGGGCTTACGATTAGAGTGCATTTAGGGGTAGGGGAAGGAGTAGGGTTAGGATTAAGGTTACGGTTTGTGGTGGTAGAATCCAGGTTTAGGGTTAGGCTTAGGGTCAGGATGGCCTTTTGGGTTAGAATTGAGTGAATTCCGGGTTAGAGTTAGTGATGAGATTGACGGTTTAGTGTTAGGGTTAGAATCGAGCACATTTAGGGTTAGAGTTATGGTTAGAATTCGTTAGGGTTAGGGTTAGGGGTAGGGGTAGGGTAGGGGTTAGAATCACGCGCATTTTTAGTGTCAGGGTTAGGGTTAGTGTTAGGGTTAGAGTGCATTTAGAGGTAGGGGTAGCGGTAGGATTAGGATTTGTGTTAGCATTAGTGATGGGAGAATCGAGGTTTAGGTTTAGGCTTAGGGTCAGGATTGCATTTTGGTTAGAATAGAGTGCATTTAGGCTTAAGGTTAGTGTTGAAATTAGTGTTAAAACTAACTATAACGAATTCTCACCATAGCTCTAACCCTAATTGTGCTCGATTCTAACCCTAACACTAACTCGTCAATTTCAACACTAACCCTAAGCCTAAATGCTCTGAATTATGACACAAAATGCTCTCCTGACCCTTAGTCTAATCGAAAACTTCGATTCTACCAACACAAACCCTAACCCTAACCCAAACCCTAACACTAAAAATGCTCTTGATTCTAACCCTAATTCTAACCCTAACCCTAACCTTAACACTAACCCTCCATTCTACGAAAGCTAACCCTGTACCTAACTCTAACCCTAACACTATCCTTAAATGCACTCCATTCTAACCCTTACCCAAAGCTTAACCCTAACCCTAACCCTAATCCTAACCCTAAATGCACTGGATTCTAACCATAACTCTAACCCTAATGTGCTCGATTATAACCCTAACACTAAAGCGTCAAGCTCAACACTAAGCCTCACCCTAAATGCACTCGACTCTAACCCAAAAGCCATTCCTTACCCTAAGCCTAACCCTAAACCTCGATTCTACCAACACAAACCTTAACCCTAATCCTAACACTACTGCTACCCCTAACCCTAAATTCACTCTAAGCCATACCCTAACGAAACCAGAACACTAAAAATGCGCCTGATTCTAACCCTAACCCTAACCCTAAGCCTAACCGGAAGCCAAACCCTCGATTGTATGAAAGCGAACGCTAAACCTAACTCTAACCCTAGCATTATCATTAAATGCTCTCGATTCTAACCCTAACCCTAATCCTACCCTTACCCCTAATCTTAATCCTAAATGCACTGAATTCAAAGCATAACTCTAACCCTAAATGTGCTCGATTCAAACCATAACACTAAATGGTCAATTTGAACACTAACCCAAAGGCTAAATACACTCGATTCTGATCCAAAATGCAATCCTGACCCTAAGCCTAAACCTAAACCTCGATTCTACCATCACTAACCCTAACCCAAATCCTAATCCTACCGCTACCCCAACCTCTAAATGCACTCTAACCTTAACGCTAACCCTAACCCTAACACTAAAAATGCGCGTGATTCTAACCCCTACCCTACAGCTACCCCTAACCCTAATCCTAACGAATTCTAACCATAACTCTAACGCTAAATGTGCTCGATTCTAACCGTAACACTAAATCGTCAATCTCATCACAAACTCTTATCCGGAATGCACTGGATTCTAACCCAAAAGGCAGTCCTGACCCTGAGTCTAACCCTAAACCTCGATTCTAAGAAACAAAACTCTACTACTAACGATAAGGAATTCTAACCACAACTCTAACCCTAAATGTGCTCGTTTCTAAACCTAACACTAAGTCGTCAATTTCAACACTAACTCTGAGCCTAAATGCACTCTATTCTAACCAAAATGCCATCCTGACACTAAGCCTAACCCTAAACCTCGATTCTATGAAAAAAAACGCTAATACTAACTATAACAAATTCTCACCATAACTCTAACCCTAAATGTGCACGTTTCTAACCCAAACACTACGTCGTCAATTTCAACATTAAACCCCAGCCTAAATGCACTCTACTCTAACATAATGCAATCCTGACACTAAGCCTAACCCTAAACCTCGATTCTACGAACAAAAACTCTACTACTAACTACAACGAATTGTCACCATAACTCTGACCCTAAATGTGCTCGTTTATAATCCTAACACTAAGTCGTCAATTTCAACACTACCCCTAAGCCTAAATGCACTCTAATCTAACGAAAATGCAATCCTGACACTAAGCCTAAACTTAAACCTCGATTCTACGAAAAAAACACTTCTACTACTTTTAATGAATTTTCACCATAACTGTAACCCTAAATGGGCTCGTTTCTAACCCTAACACTAAGTCGTCAATTGCAACACTACCCCTACGAATAAAAAAATGCACTCTATTCTAACCAAAATGCAATCCTGACACTAAGCCTAACCCTAAACCTCGATTCTAATGAAAAAAACTCTAATACAAACTATAACGAATTTTCACATAACTCTAACAGTAAATGTGATCCTTTCTAACCCTAACACTAAGTCGTCAATTTCAACACTAACCCTAAGCCTAAATGCACTCTATTCTAACCAAAATGTAATCCTGACACTAAGCCTAACACTAAACCTCGATTCTACGAACAAAAACCCTAGCCCTAACCCAAACGAATTCTAACCGTAACTCTAACCCTAAATGTGTTCGTTTCTAACCCTAACACTAAGTCGTCAATTTCAACACTAACCCTAAGCCTAAATGCACTCTATTCTAACCAAAATGCAATCCTTACACTAAGCCTAACCCTAAACCTCGATTCTACCAAAAAAAAAATCTACTACTAACTATAACGAATTCTCACCATAACTCTAACCCCAAATGTGCTCGTTTCTAACCCTAACACTAAGTCGTCAATTTCAACACTAACCCTAAGCCTAAATGCACTCTATTCTAACCTAAACGCAATCCTGACACTAAGCCTAACTCTAAATCTCCATTCTAAGAAAAAAAAACTCTTCTACTACCTATAACGAATTCTCACCATAACTCTAACCCTGAATGTGCTCGTTTCTAACCCTTACACAAAGTCGTCAATTTCAACACTAACCCTAAGCCTAAATGCACTCTATTTTAACCAAAATGCAATCCTGACATTAAGCCTAACCGTAAACCTCGATTCTACGAACAAAAACCCTAGTCCTATCCCAAACGAATTCTCACATAACTCTAACACTAAATGTGTTCCTTTCTAACCCTAACACTAAGTCCTCAATTTCAACACTAACCTTAAGCCTAAATGCACTCTATTCTAACCAAAATGCAATCCTGACATTAAGCCTTAACCTAAACCGTGATTCTACGAAAAAAACTCTACCAACTATACCAGATTCTAACCATAACTCTAACCCTAAATGTGCTCGTTTTTAACCCTTACACTAAGTTGTCAATTTCAACACTAACCCTAAGCCTAAATGCACTGTACTCTAACCAAAATGCAATACTGAATTAAGCCTAACCCTAAACCTCGATTCTAAGAAAAAAAATCTAATTCTAACTATAACAAATTCTCACCATAACTCTAACCCTAAATGTGCTCGTTTCTAACCCAAACACTAAGTCGTCAATTTCAACACTAACCCTAAGCATAAATGCACTCTATTCTAACCAAAATGAAATCCTGACACTAAACCTAAACCTAAACCTCGATTCTAGGAAAAAAACTCTACCACTAACTAGAAGGAATTCTCACCATAACTCTAACCCTAAATGTGCTCGTTTCTTACCCTAACACTAAGTCATCAATTTCAACAATACCCCTAAGCCTTAATGCCCTCTATTCTAACCAAAATGCAATCCTGACACTAAGCCTAACGCTAAACCTCGATTCTACGAACAAAAACCCTAGCCCCAACCCAAACGAATTCTAACCGTAACTCTAACCCTAAATGTGTTCGTTTCTAAACCTAACACTAAGTCGTCAATTTCAACACTATCCCTAAGCCGAAATGCCCTCTATTCTAACCAAAATGCAATCCTTACACTAAGCCTAACCCTAAACCTCTATTCTACGAAAAAAAACCTCTACTACTAACTATAACGAATTCTCACCATAACTCTAACCCTAAATGTGCTAGTTTCTAACCCAAACACTAAGTCGTCAATTTCAACACTATCCCTAAGCATAAATGCAGTCTATTTTAACCAAAATGCAATCCTGACACTAAGCCTAACCCTAAACCTAGATTTTAGGAAAAAAAATTCTACTACTAACTAGAAGGAATTCTCACCAGAACTCTAACCCTAAATGTGCTCGTTTCTAACCCTAACACTAAGTCTTCAGTTTCAACAATAACCCTAAGCGTAAATGCACTCTATTCTAACCAAAATGCAATACTGACATTAAGCCTAACTGTAAACCTCGATTCTACGAGCAAAAACACTAGTCCTATCCCAAACGAATTCTAACCGTAACTCTAACACTAAATGTGTTCATTTCTAACCCTAACACTAAGTCCTCAATTTCAACACTTACCTTAAGCCTAAATGCACTCTATTCTAACCAAAATGCAATCCTGACATTAAGCCTAACCGTAAACCTCGATTCTACGAGCAAAAACCCTAGTCCTATCCCAAACGAATTCTCACCATAACTCTAACCCTAAATGTGCTCGTTTCTAACCCTAACACGAAGTCGTCAATTTCAACACTAACCCTAAGCCTAAATGCACTCTATTCTAACCAAAATGCAATCCTTACACTAAGCCTAACCATAAACCTCGATTCTACCCAAAAAAAAATCTACTACTAACTATAACGAATTCTCACCATATCTCTAACCCCAAATGTGCTCGTTTCTAACCCTAACACTAAGTCGTCAATTTCAACACTAACCCTAAGCCTAAATGCACTCTATTCTAACCTAAACGCAATCCTGACACTAAGCCTAACTCTAAATCTCCATTCTAAGAAAAAAAAACTCTTCTACTACCTATAACGAATTCTCACCATAACTCTAACCCTGAATGTGCTCGTTTCTAACCCTTACACTAAGTCGTCAATTTCAACACTAACCCTAAGCGTTAATGCACTCTATTCTAACCAAAATGCAATCCTGACACTAAGCCTAACCCTAAACCTCGATTCTACGAAAAAAAACTCAACTACTAACTATAACGAATTGTCACCATAACTCTAACCCTAAATGTGCTCGTTTCTAACCCAAACACTAAGTCGTCAATTTCAACACTAACCCTAAGCATAAATGCACTCTATTTTAACCAAAATGCAATCCTGACACTAAGCCTAACCCTAAACCTAGATTCTAGGAAAAAAAATTCTACTACTAACTAGAAGGAATTCTCACCAGAACTCTAACCCTAAATGTTCTGGTTTCTAACCCTAACACTAAGTCTTCAGTTTCAACAATAACCCTAAGCGTAAATGCACTCTATTCTAACCAAAATGCAATCCTGACATTAAGCCTAACCGTAAACCTCGATTCTACGAGGAAAAACCCTAGTCCTATCCCAAACGAATTCTCACCATAACTCTAACCCTAAATGTGCTCGTTTCTAACCCTAACTCTAAGTTGTCAATTTCAACACTAACCCTAAGACTAAATGCACTCTATTCTAACCAAAATGCAATCCTGACACTAAGCCTAACCTTAAACCTCGATTCTACCAAAAAAAAAATCTACTACTAACTATAACGAATTCTCACCATAACTCTAACCCAAATGTGCTCGTTTCTAACCCTAACACTAAGTCGTCAATTTCAACACTAACCCTAAGCCTAAATGCACTCTATTCTAACCTAAACGCAATCCTGATACTAAGCCTAACTCTAAATCTCCATTCTAAGAAAAAAAACTCTTCTACTACCTATAACGAATTCTCACCATAACTCTAACCCTGAATGTGCTCGTTTCTAACCCTTACACTAAGTCGTCAATTTCAACACTAACCCTAAGCCTAAATGCACTCTACTTTAACCAAAATGCAATCCTGACACTAAGCCTAACCCTAAACCTCGATTCTACCAAAAAAAAATCTACTACTAACTATAACGAATTCTCACCATAACTCTAACCCCAAATGTGCTCGTTTCTAACCCTAACACTAAGTCCTCAATTTCAACACTAACCTTAAGCCTAAATGCACTCTATTCTAACCAAAATCCAATCCTGACATTAAGCCTTAACCTCAACTTGATTCTACGAAAAAAACTCTATTACCAACTATACCAGATTCTAACCATAACTCTAACCCTAATTGTGCTCGTTTCTAACCCAAACACTAAGTCGTCAATTTCAACACTAACCCTAAGCATAAATGCACTCTATTTTAACCAAAATGCAATCCTGACACTAAGCCTAACCCTAAACCTAGATTCTAGGAAAAAAAATTCTACTACTGACTAGAAGGAATTCTCACCATAACTCTAACCCTAAATGTGCTCGTTTCTAACCCTAACACTAAGTCTTCAGTTTCAACACTAACCCTTAGCCTAAATGCACTCTATTCTAACCAAAATGCAATCCTGACACTAAGCCTAATCCTAAACCTCGATTCTACGAACAAAAACCCTAGCCCTAACCCAAACGAATTGTAACCATAACTCTAACCCTAAATGTGCTCGTTTCTAACCCTAACACTATCTCGTCAATTTCAACACTAACCTTAAGCCTAAATGCACTCTATTCTAACCAAAATGCAATCCTGCCCCTAAGCATAACCCTAAACCTCGATTCTATGAAAAAAACTCTAATACTACCTATAACGAATTCTCACCATAACTCTAACCCTAAATGTGCTCGTTTCTAACCCTAACACTAACTCGTCAATTTCAACACTAACCCTAAGCCTAAATGCACTCTATTCTAACCAAAATGCCATCCGGACACTAAGCCTAACCCTAAACCTCGATTCTAAAATAAAAATCTACTACTAACTATAACGAATTCTCACCATAACTCTAACCCCAAATGTGCTCGTTTCTAACCCTAACACTAAGTCGTCAATTTCAACACTAACCCTAAGCCTAAATGCACTCTATTCTAACCAAAATGCAATCCTGACAATAAGCCTAAACTTAAACCTCGATTCTACGAAAAAAACTCTTCTACTACTTTTAACGAATTTTCACCATAACTCTAACCCTAAATGGGCTCGTTTCTAACCCTAACACTAAGTCGTCAATTGCAACACTACCCCTACGCCTAAATGCACTCTATTCTAACCAAAATGCAATCCTGACACTAAGCCTAACCCTAAACCTCGATTCTAATGAAAAAAACTCTAATACAAACTATAACGAATTTTCACATAACTCTAACCCTAAATGTGCTCCTTTCTAACCCTAACACTAAGTCGTCAATTTCAACACTAACCCTAAGCCTAAATGCACTCTATTCTAACCAAAATGTAATCCTGACATTAAGCCTAACCCTAAACCTCGATTCTACGAACAAAAACCCTAGCCCTAACCCAAACGAATTGTAACCGTAACTCTAACCCTAAATGTGTTCGTTTCTAACCCTAACACTAACTCGTCAATTTCAACACTAACCTTAAGCCTAAATGCACTCTATTCTAACCAAAATGCAATCCTGACCCTAAGCATTAGCCTAAACCTCGATTCTATGAAAAAACTCTAATACTAACTATAACGAATTCTCACCATAACTCTAACCCTGAATGTGCTCGTTTCTAACCCTTACACTAAGTCGTCAATTTCAACACTAACCCTAAGCCTAAATGCACTCTATTTTAACCAAAATGCAATCCTGACATTAAGCCTAACCGTAAACCTCGATTCTAAGAAAAAAAATCTAATTCTAACTATAACAAATTCTCACCATAACTCTAACCCTAAATGTGTTCGTTTCTAACCCTAACACTAAGTCGTCAATTTCAACACTAACCCTAAGCCGAAATGCCCTCTAATCTAACCAAAATGCAATCCTGACACTAAGCCTAACCCTAAACCTCTATTCTACGAAAAAAAACCTCTACTACTAACTATAACGAATTCTCACCATAACTCTAACCCTAAATGTGCTCGTTTCTAACCCAAACACTAAGTCGTCAATTTCAACACTATCCCTAAGCATAAATGCACTCTATTTTAACCAAAATGCAATCCTGACACTAAGCCTAACCCTAAACCTAGATTTTAGGAAAAAAAATTCTACTACTAACTAGAAGGAATTCTCACCAGAACTCTAACCCTAAATGTGCTCGTTTCTAACCTTAACACTAAGTCTTCAGTTTCAACAATAACCCTAAGCGTAAATGCACTCTATTCTAACCAAAATGCAATACTGACATTAAGCCTAACTGTAAACCTCGATTCTACGAGCAAAAACCCTAGTCCTATCCCAAACGAATTCTAACCGTAACTCTAACACTAAAGGTGTTCATTTCTAACCCTAACACTAAGTCCTCAATTTCAACACTTACCTTAAGCCTAAATGCACTCTATTCTAACCAAAATGCAATCCTGACATTAAGCCTAACCGTAAACCTCGATTCTACGAGCAAAAACCCTAGTCCTATCCCAAACGAATTCTCACCATAACTCTAACCCTAAATGTGCTCGTTTCTAACCCTAACACTAAGTCGTCAATTTCAACACTAACCCTAAGCATAAATGCACTCTATTCTAACCAAAATGCAATCCTGACACTAAACCTAACCCTAAACCTCGATTCTAGGAAAAAAACTCTACCACTAACTAGAAGGAATTCTCACCATAACTCTAACCCTAAATGTGCTCGTTTCTTACCCTAACACTAAGTCGTCAATTTCAACAATACCCCTAAGCCTAAATGCCCTCTATTCTAACCAAAATGCAATCCTGACACTAAGCCTAACGCTAAACCTCGATTCTACGAACAAAAACCCTAGCCCCAACCCAAACGAATTCTAACCATAACTCTAACCCTAAATGTGTTCGTTTCTAACCCTAACACTAAGTCGTCAATTTCAACACTAACCCTAAGCCGAAATGCCCTCTAATCTAACCAAAATGCAATCCTGACACTAAGCCTAACCCTAAACCTCGATTCTACGAAAAAAAACTCAACTACTAACTATAACGAATTCTCACCATAACTCTAACCCTAAATGTTCTCGTTTCTAACCCAAACACTAAGTCGTCAATTTCAACACTAACCCTAAGCATAAATGCACTCTATTTTAACCAAAATCCAATCCTGACACTAAGCCTAACCCTAAACCTAGATTCTAGGAAAAAAAATTCTACTACTAACTAGAAGGAATTCTCACCAGAACTCTAACCCTAAATGTTCTGGTTTCTAACCCTAACACTAAGTCTTCAGTTTCAACAATAACCCTAAGCGTTAATGCACTCTATTCTAACCAAAATGCAATCCTGACATTAAGCCTAACCGTAAACCTCGATTCTACGAGGAAAAACCCTAGTCCTATCCCAAACGAATTCTCACCATAACTCTAACCCTAAATGTGCTCGTTTCTAACCCTAACACTAAGTCGTCAATTTCAACACTAACCCTAAGCCTAAATGCACTCTATTCTAACCAAAATGCAATCCTGACACTAAGCCTAACCCTAAACCTCGATTCTACCAAAAAAAAAAATCTACTACTAACTATAACGAATTCTCACCATAACTCTAACCCCAAATGTGCTCGTTTCTAACCCTAACACTAAGTCGTCAATTTCAACCCTAACCCTAAGCCTCAATGCACTCTATTCTAACCTAAACGCAATCCTGACACTAAGCCTAACTCTAAATCTCCATTCTAAGAAAAAAAACTCTTCTACTACCTATAACGAATTCTCACCATAACTCTAACCCTGAATGTGCTCGTTTCTAACCCTTACACTAAGTCGTCAATTTCAACACTAACCCTAAGCCTAAATGCACTCTATTTTAACCAAAATGCAATCCTGACATTAAGCCTAACCGTAAACCTCGATTCTACGAACAAAAACCCTAGCCCTAACCCAAACGAATTGTAACCATAACTCTAACCCTAAATGTGTTCGTTTCTAACCCTAACACTATTTCGTCAATTTCAACACTAACCTTAAGCCTAAATGCACTCTATTCTAACCAAAATGCAATCCTGCCCCTAAGCATAACCCTAAACCTCGATTCTATGAAAAAAACTCTAATACTAACTATAACGAATTCTCACCATAACTCTAACCCTAAATGTGCTCGTTTCTAACCCAAACAAAAAGTCGTCAATTTCAACACTAACCCTAAGCATAAATGCACTCTATTTTAACCAAAATGCAATCCTGACACTAAGCCTAACCCTAAACCTAGATTCTAGGAAAAAAAATTCTACTACTGACTAGAAGGAATTCTCACCAGAACTTTAACCCTAAATGTGCTCGTTTCTAACCCTAACACTAAGTCTTCAGTTTCAACACTAACCCTTAGCCTAAATGCACTCTATTCTAACCAAAATGCAATCCTGACACTAAGCCTAATCCTAAACCTCGATTCTACGAACAAAAACCCTAGCCCTAACCCAAACGAATTGTAACCATAACTCTAACCCTAAATGTGTTCGTTTCTAACCCTAACACTATTTCGTCAATTTCAACACTAACCTTAAGCCTAAATGCACTCTATTCTAACCAAAATGCAATCCTGCCCCTAAGCATAACCCTAAACCTCGATTCTATGAAAAAAACTCTAATACTAACTATAACGAATTCTCACCATAACTCTAACCCTAAATGTGCTCGTTTCTAACCCTAACACTAACTCGTCAATTTCAACACTAACCCTAAGCCTAAATGCACTCTATTCTAACCAAAATGCCATCCGGACACTAAGCCTAACCCTAAACCTCGATTCTAAAAAAAAAATCTAATACTAACTATAACGAATTCTCACCATAACTCTAACCCCAAATGTGCTCGTTTCTAACCCTAACACTAAGTCGTCAATTTCAACACTAACCCTAAGCCTAAATGCACTCTATTCTAACCAAAATGCAATCCTGACACTAAGCCTAACCCTAAACCTCGATTCTACCAAAAAAAAAAATCTACTTCTAACTATAACGAATTCTCACCATAACCCTAACCCCAAATGTGCTCGTTTCTAACCCTAACACTAAGTTGTCAATTTCAACCCTAACCCTAAGCCTCAATGCACTCTATTCTAACCTAAACGCAATCCTGACACTAAGCCTAACTCTAAATCTCCATTCTAAGAAAAAACACTCCTCTACTACCTATAACGAATTCTCACCATAACTCTAACCCTGAATGTGCTCGTTTCTAACCCTTACACTAAGTCGTCAATTTCAACACTAACCCTAAGCCTAAATGCACTCTATTTTAACCAAAATGCAATCCTGACATTAAGCCTAACCGTAAACCTCGATTCTACGAACAAAAACCCTAGCCCTAACCCAAACGAATTGTAACCATAACTCTAACCCTAAATGTGTTCGTTTCTAACCCTAACACTATTTCGTCAATTTCAACACTAACCTTAAGCCTAAATGCACTCTATTCTAACCAAAATGCAATCCTGCCCCTAAGCATAACCCTAAACCTCGATTTTATGAAAAAAACTCTAATACTAACTATAACGAATTCTCACCATAACTCTAACCCTAAATGTGCTCGTTTCTAACCCTAACACTAACTCGTCAATTTCAACACTAACCCTAAGCCTAAATGCACTCTATTCTAACCAAAATGCCATCCGGACACTAAGCCTAACCCTAAACCTCGATTTTACCAAAAAAAAAAATCTACTACTAACTATAACGAATTCTCACCATAACTCTAACCCTGAATGTGCTCGTTTCTAACCCTAACACTAAGTTGTCAATTTCAACACTAACCCTAAGCCTAAATGCACTCTATTCTAACCTAAACGCAATCCTGACACTAAGCCTAACTCTAAATCTCCATTCTAAGAAAAAAAACTCTTCTACTACCTATAACGAATTCTCACCATAACTCTAACCCTGAATGTGCTCGTTTCTAACCCTTACACTAAGTCGTCAATTTCAACACTAACCCTAAGGCTAAATGCACTCTACTTTAACCAAAATGCAATCCTGACACTAAGCCTAACCCTAAACCTCGATTCTAAAAAAAAAATCTAATACTAACTATAACGAATTCTCACCATAACTCTAACCCCAAATGTGCTCGTTTCTAACCCTTACACTAAGTCGTCAATTTCAACACTAACCCTAAGGCTAAATGCACTCTATTCTAACCAAAATGCAATCCTGACATTAAGCCTTAACCTAAACCGTGATTCTACGAAAAAAACACTATTACCAACTATACCAGATTCTAACCATAACTCTAACCCTAATTGTGCTCGTTTCTAACCCAAACAATAAGTCGTCAATTTCAACACTAACCCTAAGCATAAATGCACTCTATTTTAACCAAAATGCAATCCTGACACTAAGCCTAACCCTAAACCTAGATTCTAGGAAAAAAAATTCTACTACTGACTAGAAGGAATTCTCACCAGAACTTTAACCCTAAATGTGCTCGTTTCTAACCCTAACACTAAGTCTTCAGTTTCAACACTAACCCTTAGCCTAAATGCACTCTATTCTAACCAAAATGCAATCCTGACACTAAGCCTAATCCTAAACCTCGATTCTACGAACAAAAACCCTAGCCCTAACCCAAACGAATTGTAACCATAAATCTAACCCTAAATGTGTTCGTTTCTAACCCTAACACTATTTCGTCAATTTCAACACTAACCTTAAGCCTAAATGCACTCTATTCTAACCAAAATGCAATCCTGCCCCTAAGCATAACCCTAAACCTCGATTCTATGAAAAAAACTCTAATACTAACTATAACGAATTCTCACCATAACTCTAACCCTAAATGTGCTCGTTTCTAACCCTAACACTAACTCGTCAATTTCAACACTAACCCTAAGCCTAAATGCACTCTATTCTAACCAAAATGCCATCCGGACACTAAGCCTAACCCTAAACCTCGATTCTAAAAAAAAAATCTAATACTAACTATAACGAATTCTCACCATAACTCTAACCCCAAATGTGCTCGTTTCTAACCCTAACACTAAGTCGTCAATTTCAACACTAACCCTAAGCCTAAATGCACTCTATTCTAACCAAAATGCAATCCTGACAATAAGCCTAAACTTAAACCTCGATTCTACGAAAAAAACTCTTCTACTACTTTTAACGAATTTTCACCATAACTCTAACCCTAAATGGGCTCGTTTCTAACCCTAACACTAAGTCGTCAATTGCAACACTACCCCTACGCCTAAATGCACTCTATTCTAACCTAAACGCAATCCTGACACTAAGCCTAACTCTAAATCTCCATTCTAAGAAAAAAAACTCTTCTACTACCTATAACGAATTCTCACCATAACTCTAACCCTGAATGTGCTCGTTTCTAATCCTAACACTAAGTCCTCAATTTCAACACTAACCTTAAGCCTAAATGCACTCTATTCTAACCAAAATGCAATCCTGACATTAAGCCTAACCGTAAACCTCGATTCTACGAGGAAAAACCCTAGTCCTATCCCAAACGAATTCTCACCATAACTCTAACCCTAAATGTGCTCGTTTCTAACCCTAACACTAAGTCGTCAATTTCAACACTAACCCTAAGCCTAAATGCACTCTATTCTAACCAAAATGCAATCCTGACACTAAGCCTAACCCTAAACCTCGATTCTACCAAAAAAAAAAATCTACTACTAACTATAACGAATTCTCACCATAACTCTAACCCCAAATGTGCTCGTTTCTAACCCTAACACTAAGTCGTCAATTTCAACCCTAACCCTAAGCCTCAATGCACTCTATTCTAACCTAAACGCAATCCTGACACTAAGCCTAACTCTAAATCTCCATTCTAAGAAAAAAAACTCTTCTACTACCTATAACGAATTCTCACCATAACTCTAACCCTGAATGTGCTCGTTTCTAACCCTTACACTAAGTCGTCAATTTCAACACTAACCCTAAGCCTAAATGCACTCTATTCTAACCAAAATGCAATCCTGCCCCTAAGCATAACCCTAAACCTCGATTTTATGAAAAAAACTCTAATACTAACTATAACGAATTCTCACCATAACTCTAACCCCAAATGTGCTCGTTTCTAACCCTTACACTAAGTCGTCAATTTCAACACTAACCCTAAGGCTAAATGCACTCTATTCTAACCAAAATGCAATCCTGACATTAAGCCTTAACCTAAACCGTGATTCTACGAAAAAAACACTATTACCAACTATACCAGATTCTAACCATAACTCTAACCCTAATTGTGCTCGTTTCTAACCCAAACAATAAGTCGTCAATTTCAACACTAACCCTAAGCATAAATGCACTCTATTTTAACCAAAATGCAATCCTGACACTAAGCCTAACCCTAAACCTAGATTCTAGGAAAAAAAATTCTACTACTGACTAGAAGGAATTCTCACCAGAACTTTAACCCTAAATGTGCTCGTTTCTAACCCTAACACTAAGTCTTCAGTTTCAACACTAACCCTTAGCCTAAATGCACTCTATTCTAACCAAAATGCAATCCTGACACTAAGCCTAATCCTAAACCTCGATTCTACGAACAAAAACCCTAGCCCTAACCCAAACGAATTGTAACCATAAATCTAACCCTAAATGTGTTCGTTTCTAACCCTAACACTATTTCGTCAATTTCAACACTAACCTTAAGCCTAAATGCACTCTATTCTAACCAAAATGCAATCCTGCCCCTAAGCATAACCCTAAACCTCGATTTTATGAAAAAAACTCTAATACTAACTATAACGAATTCTCACCATAACTCTAACCCTAAATGTGCTCGTTTCTAACCCTAACACTAACTCGTCAATTTCAACACTAACCCTAAGCCTAAATGCACTCTATTCTAACCAAAATGCCATCCGGACACTAAGCCTAACCCTAAACCTCGATTCTAAAAAAAAAATCTAATACTAACTATAACGAATTCTCACCATAACTCTAACCCCAAATGTGCTCGTTTCTAACCCTAACACTAAGTCGTCAATTTCAACACTAACCCTAAGCCTAAATGCACTCTATTCTAACCAAAATGCAATCCTGACAATAAGCCTAAACTTAAACCTCGATTCTACGAAAAAAACTCTTCTACTACTTTTAACGAATTTTCACCATAACTCTAACCCTAAATGGGCTCGTTTCTAACCCTAACACTAAGTCGTCAATTGCAACACTACCCCTACGCCTAAATGCACTCTATTCTAACCTAAACGCAATCCTGACACTAAGCCTAACTCTAAATCTCCATTCTAAGAAAAAAAACTCTTCTACTACCTATAACGAATTCTCACCATAACTCTAACCCTGAATGTGCTCGTTTCTAATCCTAACACTAAGTCCTCAATTTCAACACTAACCTTAAGCCTAAATGCACTCTATTCTAACCAAAATGCAATCCTGACATTAAGCCTAACCGTAAACCTCGATTCTACGAGGAAAAACCCTAGTCCTATCCCAAACGAATTCTCACCATAACTCTAACCCTAAATGTGCTCGTTTCTAACCCTAACACTAAGTCGTCAATTTCAACACTAACCCTAAGCCTAAATGCACTCTATTCTAACCAAAATGCAATCCTGACACTAAGCCTAACCCTAAACCTCGATTCTACCAAAAAAAAAAATCTACTACTAACTATAACGAATTCTCACCATAACTCTAACCCCAAATGTGCTCGTTTCTAACCCTAACACTAAGTCGTCAATTTCAACCCTAACCCTAAGCCTCAATGCACTCTATTCTAACCTAAACGCAATCCTGACACTAAGCCTAACTCTAAATCTCCATTCTAAGAAAAAAAACTCTTCTACTACCTATAACGAATTCTCACCATAACTCTAACCCTGAATGTGCTCGTTTCTAACCCTTACACTAAGTCGTCAATTTCAACACTAACCCTAAGCCTAAATGCACTCTATTCTAACCAAAATGCAATCCTGCCCCTAAGCATAACCCTAAACCTCGATTTTATGAAAAAAACTCTAATACTAACTATAACGAATTCTCACCATAACTCTAACCCTAAATGTGCTCGTTTCTAACCCTAACACTAACTCGTCAATTTCAACACTAACCCTAAGCCTAAATGCACTCTATTCTAACCAAAATGCCATCCGGACACTAAGCCTAACCCTAAACCTCGATTTTACCAAAAAAAAAAAATCTACTACTAACTATAACGAATTCTCACCATAACTCTAACCCTGAATGTGCTCGTTTCTAACCCTAACACTAAGTCGTCAATTTCAACACTAACCCTAAGCCTAAATGCACTCTATTCTAACCTAAACGCAATCCTGACACTAAGCCTAACTCTAAATCTCCATTCTAAGAAAAAAAACTCTTCTACTACCTATAACGAATTCTCACCATAACTCTAACCCTGAATGTGCTCGTTTCTAACCCTTACACTAAGTCGTCAATTTCAACACTAACCCTAAGGCTAAATGCACTCTACTTTAACCAAAATGCAATCCTGACACTAAGCCTAACCCTAAACCTCGATTCTACCAAAAAAAAATCTACTACTAACTATAACGAATTCTCACCATAACTCTAACCCCAAATGTGCTCGTTTCTAACCCTAACACTAAGTCCTCAATTTCAACACTAACCTTAAGCCTAAATGCACTCTATTCTAACCAAAATGCAATCCTGACATTAAGCCTTAACCTAAACCGTGATTCTACGAAAAAAACACTATTACCAACTATACCAGATTCTAACCATAACTCTAACCCTAATTGTGCTCGTTTCTAACCCAAACAATAAGTCGTCAATTTCAACACTAACCCTAAGCATAAATGCACTCTATTTTAACCAAAATGCAATCCTGACACTAAGCCTAACCCTAAACCTAGATTCTAGGAAAAAAAATTCTACTACTGACTAGAAGGAATTCTCACCAGAACTTTAACCCTAAATGTGCTCGTTTCTAACCCTAACACTAAGTCTTCAGTTTCAACACTAACCCTTAGCCTAAATGCACTCTATTCTAACCAAAATGCAATCCTGACACTAAGCCTAATCCTAAACCTCGATTCTACGAACAAAAACCCTAGCCCTAACCCAAACGAATTGTAACCATAAATCTAACCCTAAATGTGTTCGTTTCTAACCCTAACACTATTTCGTCAATTTCAACACTAACCTTAAGCCTAAATGCACTCTATTCTAACCAAAATGCAATCCTGCCCCTAAGCATAACCCTAAACCTCGATTTTATGAAAAAAACTCTAATACTAACTATAACGAATTCTCACCATAACTCTAACCCTAAATGTGCTCGTTTCTAACCCTAACACTAACTCGTCAATTTCAACACTAACCCTAAGCCTAAATGCACTCTATTCTAACCAAAATGCCATCCGGACACTAAGCCTAACCCTAAACCTCGATTTTACCAAAAAAAAAAATCTACTACTAACTATAACGAATTCTCACCATAACTCTAACCCTGAATGTGCTCGTTTCTAACCCTAACACTAAGTCGTCAATTTCAACACTAACCCTAAGCCTAAATGCACTCTATTCTAACCTAAACGCAATCCTGACACTAAGCCTAACTCTAAATCTCCATTCTAAGAAAAAAAACTCTTCTACTACCTATAACGAATTCTCACCATAACTCTAACCCTGAATGTGCTCGTTTCTAACCCTTACACTAAGTCGTCAATTTCAACACTAACCCTAAGGCTAAATGCACTCTACTTTAACCAAAATGCAATCCTGACACTAAGCCTAACCCTAAACCTCGATTCTACCAAAAAAAAATCTACTACTAACTATAACGAATTCTCACCATAACTCTAACCCCAAATGTGCTCGTTTCTAACCCTAACACTAAGTCCTCAATTTCAACACTAACCTTAAGCCTAAATGCACTCTATTCTAACCAAAATGCAATCCTGACATTAAGCCTTAACCTAAACCGTGATTCTACGAAAAAAACACTATTACCAACTATACCAGATTCTAACCATAACTCTAACCCTAATTGTGCTCGTTTCTAACCCAAACAATAAGTCGTCAATTTCAACACTAACCCTAAGCATAAATGCACTCTATTTTAACCAAAATGCAATCCTGACACTAAGCCTAACCCTAAACCTAGATTCTAGGAAAAAAAATTCTACTACTGACTAGAAGGAATTCTCACCAGAACTTTAACCCTAAATGTGCTCGTTTCTAACCCTAACACTAAGTCTTCAGTTTCAACACTAACCCTTAGCCTAAATGCACTCTATTCTAACCAAAATGCAATCCTGACACTAAGCCTAATCCTAAACCTCGATTCTACGAACAAAAACCCTAGCCCTAACCCAAACGAATTGTAACCATAAATCTAACCCTAAATGTGTTCGTTTCTAACCCTAACACTATTTCGTCAATTTCAACACTAACCTTAAGCCTAAATGCACTCTATTCTAACCAAAATGCAATCCTGCCCCTAAGCATAACCCTAAACCTCGATTCTATGAAAAAAACTCTAATACTAACTATAACGAATTCTCACCATAACTCTAACCCTAAATGTGCTCGTTTCTAACCCTAACACTAACTCGTCAATTTCAACACTAACCCTAAGCCTAAATGCACTCTATTCTAACCAAAATGCCATCCGGACACTAAGCCTAACCCTAAACCTCGATTCTAAAAAAAAAATCTAATACTAACTATAACGAATTCTCACCATAACTCTAACCCCAAATGTGCTCGTTTCTAACCCTAACACTAAGTCGTCAATTTCAACACTAACCCTAAGCCTAAATGCACTCTATTCTAACCAAAATGCAATCCTGACAATAAGCCTAAACTTAAACCTCGATTCTACGAAAAAAACTCTTCTACTACTTTTAACGAATTTTCACCATAACTCTAACCCTAAATGGGCTCGTTTCTAACCCTAACACTAAGTCGTCAATTGCAACACTACCCCTACGCCTAAATGCACTCTATTCTAACCTAAACGCAATCCTGACACTAAGCCTAACTCTAAATCTCCATTCTAAGAAAAAAAACTCTTCTACTACCTATAACGAATTCTCACCATAACTCTAACCCTGAATGTGCTCGTTTCTAATCCTAACACTAAGTCCTCAATTTCAACACTAACCTTAAGCCTAAATGCACTCTATTCTAACCAAAATGCAATCCTGACATTAAGCCTAACCGTAAACCTCGATTCTACGAGGAAAAACCCTAGTCCTATCCCAAACGAATTCTCACCATAACTCTAACCCTAAATGTGCTCGTTTCTAACCCTAACACTAAGTCGTCAATTTCAACACTAACCCTAAGCCTAAATGCACTCTATTCTAACCAAAATGCAATCCTGACACTAAGCCTAACCCTAAACCTCGATTCTACCAAAAAAAAAAAATCTACTACTAACTATAACGAATTCTCACCATAACTCTAACCCCAAATGTGCTCGTTTCTAACCCTAACACTAAGTCGTCAATTTCAACCCTAACCCTAAGCCTCAATGCACTCTATTCTAACCTAAACGCAATCCTGACACTAAGCCTAACTCTAAATCTCCATTCTAAGAAAAAAAACTCTTCTACTACCTATAACGAATTCTCACCATAACTCTAACCCTGAATGTGCTCGTTTCTAACCCTTACACTAACTCGTCAATTTCAACACTAACCCTAAGCCTAAATGCACTCTATTCTAACCAAAATGCAATCCTGCCCCTAAGCATAACCCTAAACCTCGATTTTATGAAAAAAACTCTAATACTAACTATAACGAATTCTCACCATAACTCTAACCCTAAATGTGCTCGTTTCTAACCCTAACACTAACTCGTCAATTTCAACACTAACCCTAAGCCTAAATGCACTCTATTCTAACCAAAATGCCATCCGGACACTAAGCCTAACCCTAAACCTCGATTCTACCAAAAAAAAAAAATCTACTACTAACTATAACGAATTCTCACCATAACTCTAACCCCAAATGTGCTCGTTTCTAACCCTAACACTAAGTCGTCAATTTCAACACTAACCCTAAGCCTAAATGCACTCTATTCTAACCTAAACGCAATCCTGACACTAAGCCTAACTCTAAATCTCCATTCTAAGAAAAAAAACTCTTCTACTACCTATAACGAATTCTCACCATAACTCTAACCCTGAATGTGCTCGTTTCTAACCCTTACACTAAGTCGTCAATTTCAACACTAACCCTAAGGCTAAATGCACTCTACTTTAACCAAAATGCAATCCTGACACTAAGCCTAACCCTAAACCTCGATTCTACCAAAAAAAAATCTACTACTAACTATAACGAATTCTCACCATAACTCTAACCCCAAATGTGCTCGTTTCTAACCCTAACACTAAGTCCTCAATTTCAACACTAACCTTAAGCCTAAATGCACTCTATTCTAACCAAAATGCAATCCTGACATTAAGCCTTAACCTAAACCGTGATTCTACGAAAAAAACACTATTACCAACTATACCAGATTCTAACCATAACTCTAACCCTAATTGTGCTCGTTTCTAACCCAAACAAAAAGTCGTCAATTTCAACACTAACCCTAAGCATAAATGCACTCTATTTTAACCAAAATGCAATCCTGACACTAAGCCTAACCCTAAACCTAGATTCTAGGAAAAAAAATTCTACTACTGACTAGAAGGAATTCTCACCAGAACTTTAACCCTAAATGTGCTCGTTTCTAACCCTAACACTAAGTCTTCAGTTTCAACACTAACCCTTAGCCTAAATGCACTCTATTCTAACCAAAATGCAATCCTGACACTAAGCCTAATCCTAAACCTCGATTCTACGAACAAAAACCCTAGCCCTAACCCAAACGAATTGTAACCATAACTCTAACCCTAAATGTGTTCGTTTCTAACCCTAACACTATTTCGTCAATTTCAACACTAACCTTAAGCCTAAATGCACTCTATTCTAACCAAAATGCAATCCTGCCCCTAAGCATAACCCTAAACCTCGATTCTATGAAAAAAACTCTAATACTAACTATAACGAATTCTCACCATAACTCTAACCCTAAATGTGCTCGTTTCTAACCCTAACACTAACTCGTCAATTTCAACACTAACCCTAAGCCTAAATGCACTCTATTCTAACCAAAATGCCATCCGGACACTAAGCCTAACCCTAAACCTCGATTCTACCAAAAAAAAAAATCTACTACTAACTATAACGAATTCTCACCATAACTCTAACCCCAAATGTGCTCGTTTCTAACCCTAACACTAAGTCGTCAATTTCAACACTAACCCTAAGCCTAAATGCACTCTATTCTAACCTAAACGCAATCCTGACACTAAGCCTAACTCTAAATCTCCATTCTAAGAAAAAAAACTCTTCTACTACCTATAACGAATTCTCACCATAACTCTAACCCTGAATGTGCTCGTTTCTAACCCTTACACTAAGTCGTCAATTTCAACACTAACCCTAAGGCTAAATGCACTCTACTTTAACCAAAATGCAATCCTGACACTAAGCCTAACCCTAAACCTCGATTCTACCAAAAAAAAATCTACTACTAACTATAACGAATTCTCACCATAACTCTAACCCCAAATGTGCTCGTTTCTAACCCTAACACTAAGTCCTCAATTTCAACACTAACCTTAAGCCTAAATGCACTCTATTCTAACCAAAATGCAATCCTGACATTAAGCCTTAACCTAAACCGTGATTCTACGAAAAAAACACTATTACCAACTATACCAGATTCTAACCATAACTCTAACCCTAATTGTGCTCGTTTCTAACCCAAACAAAAAGTCGTCAATTTCAACACTAACCCTAAGCATAAATGCACTCTATTTTAACCAAAATGCAATCCTGACACTAAGCCTAACCCTAAACCTAGATTCTAGGAAAAAAAATTCTACTACTGACTAGAAGGAATTCTCACCAGAACTTTAACCCTAAATGTGCTCGTTTCTAACCCTAACACTAAGTCTTCAGTTTCAACACTAACCCTTAGCCTAAATGCACTCTATTCTAACCAAAATGCAATCCTGACACTAAGCCTAATCCTAAACCTCGATTCTACGAACAAAAACCCTAGCCCTAACCCAAACGAATTGTAACCATAACTCTAACCCTAAATGTGTTCGTTTCTAACCCTAACACTATTTCGTCAATTTCAACACTAACCTTAAGCCTAAATGCACTCTATTCTAACCAAAATGCAATCCTGCCCCTAAGCATAACCCTAAACCTCGATTCTATGAAAAAAACTCTGATACTAACTATAACGAATTCTCACCATAACTCTAACCCTAAATGTGCTCGTTTCTAACCCTAACACTAACTCGTCAATTTCAACACTAACCCTAAGCCTAAATGCACTCTATTCTAACCAAAATGCCATCCGGACACTAAGCCTAACCCTAAACCTCGATTCTACCAAAAAAAAAAATCTACTACTAACTATAACGAATTCTCACCATAACTCTAACCCCAAATGTGCTCGTTTCTAACCCTAACACTAAGTCGTCAATTTCAACCCTAACCCTAAGCCTCAATGCACTCTATTCTAACCTAAACGCAATCCTGACACTAAGCCTAACTCTAAATCTCCATTCTAAGAAAAAAAACTCTTCTACTACCTATAACGAATTCTCACCATAACTCTAACCCTGAATGTGCTCGTTTCTAACCCTTACACTAAGTCGTCAATTTCAACACTAACCCTAAGGCTAAATGCACTCTACTTTAACCAAAATGCAATCCTGACACTAAGCCTAACCCTAAACCTCGATTCTACCAAAAAAAAATCTACTACTAACTATAACGAATTCTCACCATAACTCTAACCCCAAATGTGCTCGTTTCTAACCCTAACACTAAGTCCTCAATTTCAACACTAACCTTAAGCCTAAATGCACTCTATTCTAACCAAAATGCAATCCTGACATTAAGCCTTAACCTAAACCGTGATTCTACGAAAAAAACACTATTACCAACTATACCAGATTCTAACCATAACTCTAACCCTAATTGTGCTCGTTTCTAACCCAAACAAAAAGTCGTCAATTTCAACACTAACCCTAAGCATAAATGCACTCTATTCTAACCAAAATGCAATCCTGACACTAAGCCTAACCCTAAACCTAGATTCTAGGAAAAAAAATTCTACTACTGACTAGAAGGAATTCTCACCAGAACTTTAACCCTAAATGTGCTCGTTTCTAACCCTAACACTAAGTCTTCAGTTTCAACACTAACCCTGAGCCTAAATGCACTCTATTCTAACCAAAATGCAATCCTGACACTAAGCCTAATCCTAAACCTCGATTCTACGAACAAAAACCCTAGCCCTAACCCAAACGAATTGTAACCATAACTCTAACCCTAAATGTGTTCGTTTCTAACCCTAACACTATTTCGTCAATTTCAACACTAACCTTAAGCCTAAATGCACTCTATTCTAACCAAAATGCAATCCTGCCCCTAAGCATAACCCTAAACCTCGATTCTATGAAAAAAACTCTAATACTAACTATAACGAATTCTCACCATAACTCTAACCCTAAATGTGCTCGTTTCTAACCCTAACACTTACTCGTCAATTTCAACACTAACCCTAAGCCTAAATGCACTCTATTCTAACCAAAATGCCATCCGGACACTAAGCCTAACCCTAAACCTCGATTCTACCAAAAAAAAAAATCTACTACTAACTATAACGAATTCTCACCATAACTCTAACCCCAAATGTGCTCGTTTCTAACCCTAACACTAAGTCGTCAATTTCAACACTAACCCTAAGCCTAAATGCACTCTATTCTAACCTAAACGCAATCCTGACACTAAGCCTAACTCTAAATCTCCATTCTAAGAAAAAAAACTCTTCTACTACCTATAACGAATTCTCACCATAACTCTAACCCTGAATGTGCTCGTTTCTAACCCTTACACTAAGTCGTCAATTTCAACACTAACCCTAAGGCTAAATGCACTCTACTTTAACCAAAATGCAATCCTGACACTAAGCCTAACCCTAAACCTCGATTCTACCAAAAAAAAATCTACTACTAACTATAACGAATTCTCACCATAACTCTAACCCCAAATGTGCTCGTTTCTAACCCTAACACTAAGTCCTCAATTTCAACACTAACCTTAAGCCTAAATGCACTCTATTCTAACCAAAATGCAATCCTGACATTAAGCCTTAACCTAAACCGTGATTCTACGAAAAAAACACTATTACCAACTATACCAGATTCTAACCATAACTCTAACCCTAATTGTGCTCGTTTCTAACCCAAACAAAAAGTCGTCAATTTCAACACTAACCCTAAGCATAAATGCACTCTATTTTAACCAAAATGCAATCCTGACACTAAGCCTAACCCTAAACCTAGATTCTAGGAAAAAAAATTCTACTACTGACTAGAAGGAATTCTCACCAGAACTTTAACCCTAAATGTGCTCGTTTCTAACCCTAACACTAAGTCTTCAGTTTCAACACTAACCCTTAGCCTAAATGCACTCTATTCTAACCAAAATGCAATCCTGACACTAAGCCTAATCCTAAACCTCGATTCTACGAACAAAAACCCTAGCCCTAACCCAAACGAATTGTAACCATAACTCTAACCCTAAATGTGTTCGTTTCTAACCCTAACACTATTTCGTCAATTTCAACACTAACCTTAAGCCTAAATGCACTCTATTCTAACCAAAATGCAATCCTGCCCCTAAGCATAACCCTAAACCTCGATTCTATGAAAAAAACTCTAATACTAACTATAACGAATTCTCACCATAACTCTAACCCTAAATGTGCTCGTTTCTAACCCTAACACTAACTCGTCAATTTCAACACTAACCCTAAGCCTAAATGCACTCTATTCTAACCAAAATGCCATCCGGACACTAAGCCTAACCCTAAACCTCGATTCTACCAAAAAAAAAAATCTACTACTAACTATAACGAATTCTCACCATAACTCTAACCCCAAATGTGCTCGTTTCTAACCCTAACACTAAGTCGTCAATTTCAACACTAACCCTAAGCCTAAATGCACTCTATTCTAACCTAAACGCAATCCTGACACTAAGCCTAACTCTAAATCTCCATTCTAAGAAAAAAAACTCTTCTACTACCTATAACGAATTCTCACCATAACTCTAACCCTGAATGTGCTCGTTTCTAACCCTTACACTAAGTCGTCAATTTCAACACTAACCCTAAGGCTAAATGCACTCTACTTTAACCAAAATGCAATCCTGACACTAAGCCTAACCCTAAACCTCGATTCTACCAAAAAAAAATCTACTACTAACTATAACGAATTCTCACCATAACTCTAACCCCAAATGTGCTCGTTTCTAACCCTAACACTAAGTCCTCAATTTCAACACTAACCTTAAGCCTAAATGCACTCTATTCTAACCAAAATGCAATCCTGACATTAAGCCTTAACCTAAACCGTGATTCTACGAAAAAAACACTATTACCAACTATACCAGATTCTAACCATAACTCTAACCCTAATTGTGCTCGTTTCTAACCCAAACAAAAAGTCGTCAATTTCAACACTAACCCTAAGCATAAATGCACTCTATTTTAACCAAAATGCAATCCTGACACTAAGCCTAACCCTAAACCTAGATTCTAGGAAAAAAAATTCTACTACTGACTAGAAGGAATTCTCACCAGAACTTTAACCCTAAATGTGCTCGTTTCTAACCCTAACACTAAGTCTTCAGTTTCAACACTAACCCTTAGCCTAAATGCACTCTATTCTAACCAAAATGCAATCCTGACACTAAGCCTAATCCTAAACCTCGATTCTACGAACAAAAACCCTAGCCCTAACCCAAACGAATTGTAACCATAACTCTAACCCTAAATGTGTTCGTTTCTAACCCTAACACTATTTCGTCAATTTCAACACTAACCTTAAGCCTAAATGCACTCTATTCTAACCAAAATGCAATCCTGCCCCTAAGCATAACCCTAAACCTCGATTCTATGAAAAAAACTCTAATACTAACTATAACGAATTCTCACCATAACTCTAACCCTAAATGTGCTCGTTTCTAACACTAACACTAACTCGTCAATTTCAACACTAACCCTAAGCCTAAATGCACTCTATTCTAACCAAAATGCCATCCGGACACTAAGCCTAACCCTAAACCTCGATTCTAAAAAAAAAATCTAATACTAACTATAACGAATTCTCACCATAACTCTAACCCCAAATGTGCT